>NC_046645.1:27273313-27498257 GCF_900324485.2 Mastacembelus armatus
CATAGCAGCTGTCTATGTTGGTAATTAAGAATGACAGGCTGCCAATGTCACATGCGTTACACATGGTGACCACTGAGTACCACCCCCCCACCCCACCCCACCCCACCCTCACCCTCACCCCCACTCTGGGCATAGGTCACCATAGCAACAGCATACAAGGCAATAGCAGCATATCAGCTGTCTGTGTTGGTAATTAAGAATGACAGGCTGCCAAGTGTCTACTGCTGTTACACTTGGTGACCACTCAGTACCACCACCCCACCCCCCCCCACCCTCACCTCACCCCACTCTGGGCATAGATCACCATAGCAACAGCATACAAGGCAATAGCAGCATAGCAGCTGTCTATGGTTGGTAATTAAGAATGACTGGCTGTATAATGTCCACTGCTTTTACACATGGGGATAACTCAATACCACCCCCCCCCCCCCCCACCCTCACCCTCACCCCCACTCTGGGCATAGGTGACCATAGCAAATACATACAATGCATTAGCAGCATAGCATCTGTCTGTGGTTAGTAATTAAGAATGACTGGCTGCCAAATGTCAACTGCTGTTTCACTTGGTGACCACTCAGTACCACCCCCCCAACTCCCCACCCTCACCCCCACTCTAGGCATAGGTGACCATAGCCACAGCTGACAAAGCAATAGCAACATATCAGCTGTCTGTGGTTGGTAATTAAGAATGCCTAATGTCCACTGCTGTTTCACATGGTGACCACTCTGTACCACCCTCCCCACCCCCCACCATCACCCCCACTCTGGGCATAGGTCACCATAGTAACAGCTCAACACAAAACAATAGCAGCTGTCTGTGGTTGGTAATTAAGAATGACTGGCTGCCAAATGTCCACTGCTGTTTCACATGGTGACCACTCTGTACCACCCTCCCCACCCCCCCCACCCTCACCCCCACTCTGGGCATAGGTCACCATAGCAACAGCTCAACACAAAACAATAGCAGCTGTCTGTGGTTGGTAATTAAGAATGACTGGCTGCGTAATGCTGTTACACAAGGGCACCATTCTCAGTTATTTAGAGCATTTTACTCTGTGGCTGTTTTACATGTCAGCCATGGTGTCATTACCCAGCAGGCCATGTTTGGACTTTCAGAAGAAAAGTCTAGTCATATATAGTAAGACATTACAATTTTGTGAATTGTAAGGAATATCCAAAATAAAGTCCAGATTCTTGTACAAGGTCCCAAGAGTCTCCTCCAGCACCTTGTCCTTTCAAAATAAAAGCCCCGAAATAGCATTTTCTCAATAGAAAAGCCCTGAAACAGCAACTCAATATTAAAATGGACGTTACCTATTGGCATACAGCTTCAGGTACCAAGTGAGGCCATTTTCCATGTCAGCCATGGTTTCTGACATGGTGAGACTTTCACAATAAAAGTCTACAGTTATTTATAGTAAGATATTACAATTTCGTAAATAGTAAGGAATATTCAAAATAAAGTCCAGATTCTTGAACAAGGTCCAAAGAGTCTCCTGCAGCACTATGTCCTTTCAAAATAAAAGCCCCGAAATAGCATTTTCTCAATAAAAAAGCCCTGAAACAGCAACTGACTATTAAAACGGACGTTACCTATTGGCATACAGCTTCAAGTACCAAGTGAGGCCATTTTCCATGTCAGCCATGGTTTCTGACATGATGAGACTTTCACAATAAAAGTCTACAGTTATTTATAGGAAGATATTACATTTTTGTAAATTGTAAGGAATATTCAAAATAAAGTCCAGATTCTTGTATAAGGTCCCAAGAGTGTCCTGCAGCACTTTGCCCTTTCAAAATAAAAGCCCGAAATAGCATTTTCTCAATAAAACAGCCCTGAAACAGCAACTAAATATTAAAACGGACGTTGGTTATTGGCATACAGCTTCGGGCACCCGGTGAGGCCATTTTCTTTGTCAGCCATGGTTTTTGACATGGTCAGACTTTCACAATAAAAGTCTACAATTATTTATAGGAAGATATCACATGTTTGTAAAGTATGAGAAATATTAAAAAATAAAGTCCAGATTCTTTTGTGAGTTCCCAAGAGTCTCCTGCAGCTCTTTGTCCTTTCAAAATAAAAGCCTTTTTATAGCATTTTCTCAAAATAAAATCACCCTCACTACAGTCGGTATTTCTCGATTATCGCAATCGGTCGATTCAAAACGTGCTTCGGCGACACGGTCTGCCTCGAGCTTTTCGCGGCGATCGGCAATCCCAACGCAATTTCTTCAGAAATTGCATCGTCTAGTTATTTTTATTATTCCGCCGTTTTTCGGTCGCTATCTAGTCCTACACCGTTCGACGTAGAAACGTCATTCAAACACCGTCGCGTGCAGCTCGATGAGGAGATGGGTGCTTCTACTTTTCTCAGCGATATCTTTCATAATTTCCGAAATATTCCAGGTTTTGTCGGAATTTTTTCTCATAGGAATGAATGGAGAGTACGTTAAAATCTCCTTTCAACTTTGTCCTCTTTGAGCCTTAACTGTGTCAGCATACTTTCAGCTAGAAACACCATTCGACCTTTAAACGGGTCAGAAGGCATTAATCTATAAGTCTTGTATACAGCTTTTTGATATCTATTACGGTTTTTCTTTAATCGCAGTTTAAGTTTTATGGTTTTTTAAGGAAATTTCTGAATTTTACATTGGTGTGTATGGGAGAGAGCTAGAGTGCGTGATGTCATCGCTAGAGTGGGAGAAGCTGTTAAGTTTAGGGAAAATTTTTCTCTCTAACTCGCCGTCACGGCCACAATTTTGACTCTTCATACACCATTTTCTCAAAAGTAGTAGAGATTTTTGTCTTCTTTCAGGCAATGCTGTTCATATTTTTATAGGACCTACGGTTTTTCCACAAGGTGGCCTAACAGACAGAGAGTGACTGCTCAATCTCTCATTCACTCCCATTCTAAAGATCTCTACAATTTTTGGAGAGAAACACAAATGAAGGCTGTTTCTAACTCGCCACCAATCCTTCATTTTTTGGAATATCTTCACAAAAAGTGGATCGGTCTCTTTGTTGAAGCCTCCTGGCACTGTTAGTGAAAGACTTATATTGATAGCACTTATAGTTTTTCTGTAATCCTCCATTTTGTAAGGTGAAGTTTTCTCAGTTTCTCCACTCAGCGTGTGTAAAGTGCTGTGTCACTCCCCCTCTCACTCTGGCCTTTGATCACCATAGCAACTACTCAACACAAAGCAGCTCATTGCGCAATAGCAGCATAGCAGCTGTCTATGTTTGGTAATTAAGAATGACTGGCTGCCAAATGTCCACTGCTGTTACACTTGGTGACCACTGAGTACCACCCCCCCCCCACCCTCACCCCCACTCTGGGCATAGGTCACCATAGCAACAGCTCAAAACAAAGCAATAGCAGCATAGCATCTGTCTGTGGTTGGTAATTAAGAATGACTGGCTGTATAATGTCCACTGCTTTTACACATGGGGATAACTCAATACCACCCCCCCCCCCACCCTGGGCATAGGTGACCATAGCAAATACATACAATGCAATAGCAGCATAGCATCTGTCTGTGGTTAGTAATTAAGAATGACTGGCTGCCAAATGCCAACTGCTGTTTCACTTGGTGACCACTCTGTACCACCCCCCCCCCCCCCCCCCCCCCACTCCCCCACTCTAGGCATAGGTCACCATAGCAACAGCTGGAAAAGCAATAGCATCATAGCAGCTGTCTGTGGTTGGTAATTAAGAATGACTGGCTGTATATTGTCCACTGCTGTTACACATGGGGATAACTCAATACCACCCCCCCCCCCCCCACCCTCACCCTCACCCCCACTCTGGGCATAGGTGACCATAACAAATACATACAATGCAATAGCAGCATAGCATCTGTCTGTGGTTGGTAATTAAGAATGAAAGGCTGCCAAATGTCCACTGCTGTTACACTTGGTGACCACTCAGTACCACCCCCCTGCCACTCCCGACCCTCACCCCCACTCTGGGCATAGGTGACCATAGCAAATACATACAATGCAATAGCAGCATAGCATCTGTCTGTAGTTGGTAATTAAGAATCACTGGCTGCCAAATGTCCACTGCTGTTACACTTGGTGACCACTGAGTACCACCCCCCCCACCCTCACCTTCACCCCCACTCTGGGCATAGGTCACCATAGCAACAGCTCAACACAAAGCAATTTAAGCATAGCAAGCTGTCTGTGGTTGGTAATTAAGTATGACGGGCTGCCAAATGTCCACTGCTGTTACACTTGGTGACCCCCCCCCCACCCCCACTCTGCGTTTAGGACACCATAGCAACAGCTCAAGTCTACAATACAAGTCTAGTCATTAAAACGTAGATATTACATTTTTGTAAATTATAAGGAATATTCAAAATAAAGTTTAGGTTCTTGTACAAGGTCCCAAGAGTCTCCTCCAGCACCTTGTCCTTTCAAAATAAAAGCCCCGAAATAGCATTTTCTCAACAGAATAGCCCTGAAACAGCAACTCAATATTAAAATGGACGTTACCTATTGGCATACAGCTTCAGGTACCAAGTGAGGCCATTTTCCATGTCAGCCATGGTTTCTGACATGGTGAGACTTTCACAATAAAAGTCTACAGTTATTTATAGTAAGTTATTACATTTTTGTAAATTTTAAGGAATATTCAAAATAAAGTCTAGATTCTTGAACAAGGTCGCCAAGAGTCTCCTGCACCACTTTGTCCTTTCAAAATAAAAGCCCCGAAATAGCATTTTCTCAATAGAAGAGCCCTGAAACAGCAACTCAATATTAAAATGGAAGTTACCTATTGGCATACAACTTCAGGTACCAAGTGAGGCCATTTTCCATGTCAGCCGTGGTTTCTGACATGGTGAGACTTTCACAATAAAAGTCTACAGTTATTTATAGTAAGTTATTACATTTTTGTAAATAGTAAGGAATATTCAAATTAAAGTCTAGATTCTTGAACAAGGTCGCCAAGAGTCTCCTGCACCACTTTGTCCTTTCAAAATAAAAGCCCCGAAATAGCATTTTCTCAATAGAAGAGCCCTGAAACAGCAACTCAATATTAAAACGGACGTTACCTATTGGCATACAGCTTCAGGTACCAAATGAGGCCATTTTCTTTGTCAGCCATGGTTTCTGACATGGTGAGACTTTCACAATAAAAGTCTACAGTTATTTATAGTAAGTTATTACATTTTTGTAAATAGTAAGGAATATTCAAAATAAAGTCCAGATTCTTGTACAAGGTCCCATGAGTCTCCTGCAGCACTTTGTCCTTTCAAAATAAAAGCCTGTTTATAGCATTTTCTCAAAATAAAAGCACCCTCACTTCCGTTCGTATTTCTCGATTATCGCAATCGCGTCGGTCGATTCAAAACGTGCTTCGGCGAAGCGGTCTGCCTCGAGCTTTTCGCGGTCATCAGCAATCCCAACGCAATTTCTTCAGAAATTGCATCGTCTAGTTCATTTTATTATTATTATTCATTTTATTATTCATTTTATTATTATTCATTTTTATTGTTTGAAAGTTTGATTTTATGCATTGACACTGTTAGTTTAGGACCCATGATTTCCTCCACCCCCTCCACAGTCTGCCACAAATGACGGCGGCCCAGAAAATCTTATGAAGTTGGGTTAGCCTGATATATGTTTCACAATGGCAAACAGGAGGGAGATGTTGGGGTCATGAGGTCAAAAGTACAATTGCTGTCATTGTGTAACATGATTTGAAGACAATACCATGTTTGTGTTAGCAGGTGTCTATCTTACCAGATAAACCACATAACTTTTTGTCCTGTGAAAATGATGAGCTAAAACTTCTCACTGCACCCACGCATCATGTGCCTTGTTTGTTCCTCACTATAAAAATAAAGGACTGCTCAGTGAAAGGGGGCGAAGGCGAAGGAGAGTCAAGGTCGCATGGGGGAGAGAAGAAAGTCTCTTCTCTCCATCTGCAACTGAGGCCTTTTTTCACTTGCAGAGTATATACTCGGTACAAAGTTGTCGTGTGTTTCATTGCCTTCAGGGAAAAGAACCATGTCAGAGTAGCGTAAACCTGACAGGGTTCCCATTTGAAGGTGGGAGTTTGCTGAAAAAGTCTATCGAGATGTGGCACCAAGGTCTGTGTAGGATGGGGAGTGAGTTCAGCAAACCAGTGGGAGCCTGGTGAGTCGCCTTACTGCGTGCGCACTCAGGGCATGCCGACACATATAATCTCTTACATCCGCAGTTATCTGAGGCCACCAGAACTGTTGCTGCACTTTTCTGGCTTTACAAAAAGCTGGTTCTCCGCCAAGAGCTTTAAACACAACCCAGACATGCTGGATGTGTTCCTGTCTAATGCAGGAAAAAACCAATATATCATCCAGGTAGAAAAAAAACAAAGTTGTTGAGTATGTCTCTCAAAACATAATTAATTAGGGCCTGAAACACTGCAGGTGCATTACAAAGACCAAATGGCATAACTAAATACTCAAAATGACCTAGTGGAGGAGTGTTAAATATTTTCCACTCATCTCCCTCCTCGATCCAGATTAGGTGGTAGGTATTACGCAGATCTAACTTAGTGAAGTGAAGTGAAGTGAAGAGTTATAGATAAAGTCAAAGGCCGTATCAAGGAGGGGTAGAGGGTACTTATTCTTTATGGTTATATTATTTGGTTCACGGTAGTCAATGCAGGGTCTTAACAACCCGTCCTCCTTATCCACAAAGAAAAATCCAGCCCCTACTGGTGAGGATGAGGGGCGAATGATTCCCCAGTTAATCCCTCAGAAATATATTTCTCCACAGCAGCACGTACACTGAGAGACAAGCTATACAACCGGCTACTAGGTAAGGGAATGCCAGGACGAAGATTTATCTCAGTCATTAGGACGGTGGAGAGGTAAGGCCTGGGCCCTCTCTTTGCTGAACACCTGATGGAAGTCGAGATACTCCTGCAGGACTCCATCCTGTCTGATCTCTTCCTGTTTGATGCACAATCCCAACCAACCTGTGAATTTGGCAGACCTTAGACAATGTGAGTGGCAAAACACACTCCAGTTATCAATTTGCATAGTTAACCAGTTAATGTGGGGATTGTGCATCTGAAGCCAGCGAAGGACCAGTACCACTGGAAAGGCTGATGTTGCCAGCACAAAGGTCAAAAACAGTTCCCTATGATTACCATAAACAAGTAATTCAAATTGAACAGTTTGGTGGGTTACTGTTCCCAGTGATCTCACAACCAGGTTGGGAGATCAGCAGTTATATTCAGCAGTTATTCTGTGATGCAGTCCGTCATGGTCTCGATGTCATCCCAATGAGGCTGGCATGAGTGCGTCCCAGCCTAGCTGCCGCTGGACCTGAGAGATATGCCTAGGTTTGAACAGGACAAGATTGTGATTGGACCTGCCTGGGGGAGGGGGGAGCGGTGACACTGTATGTATCGTGTATTTGCATACAAGTCCAGAGTTTTATTTTCCCAAGGGCAGTCCACATGTTGAATAAACTCCGGCAATGATTAAAGTCCCCAGTGATCACCATGGAAGCGTTAGACTGCTGTTTGAGCATTACGGTGGTGGTGATGACGTCAGCAGCCGCCTTGGCGTCAGCTGATGGGCGAACGTAAACTCCTTCGGCAAATAATATGGACTCACCCAGCAGTTCAATGTCCGTGCTACAAAAATCCCACCTCCCTTCTTCTTTCCGCTGCCCACAACGTCTCTGTCCTCCCACACAGCCACGAAGCCGGGCGGTGCGGCACTATGGTTGTTCTGTTCGAAGGCAGCCATGATTCAGTAAAAATACATAAGCTGCACTCACGAAATTCCCTCAGGGTCTTAACCAGCGCAACCAGCTCAACTGTCTTATTAGCAAGAGAGACCACGTTCCCCATAATAATCGTTGGTATGGAAGGCTTGTGTCTCTTCTTCTTAGCCTTCACTTTAACCCCAGCCTCCTCCGTGACTCCTTTGTTATTTCAGGCCTGGGTCCCGGTGGCAGCACATGTTTACACAGCTATCAGCTGGTCGCGAGTGTAAACAATGGCTCTACCGCTGCTCGCGTTACTTTCAGCCCGGAACGGCAGTAAAAGTACGAGTAAAAGTGAAAGAAAAGTTTTAAAGTACACAAAACGGTAGTGAATGGTGAAAAAGGATAGAAGTCAGAAAAAAAGACCAATGAGCATGCACACAAAAAACACCCCAAAAAACCGCACACTCAGCGGAGCTGCTGCAACAGGTGACGACCTGGGACGGTGCCGATCTTGATACGATTAAGATTAAGTATGGCGAACAATATATAGTGCATCCCTGTGGTTTCCACAGCAGACACACAATCATTAGATGGAATCCTTATGACAACAAAGGCTGTGACACATTAGTTTGAGTTTAATACTAAGTACAGGCAGCAAATGTGCAAATGACATGATGAGTTTTGTGTTAAAGCTATCTCTAACACATGGTTTGCCTCCTATTATACCACCAGGTTCAAACCCTGCAGCACAGGGAACGCCCGCTCGAGATCAGAAAGAACAGAAAGTTTTTATGAAAGAATAAAAAGTGTTGTGAGCGAACACAAAGTCAGATCATTGACCTTTCATTGACTGTGAACCCACGTAAGATTTATTCAACTTTTTCCACAGGCTGTGGACAGGGCTGGTGCTGCTCCAACAGAGTTCAGGTTTGAGCAGAATAGCAGAAATATGGAGAAGAGGGGAGAGGATGAAGTGTTGTGAAGTTTTCAGTGCAATGCAATGTGATGTAATAGAAATGAAACTCATCACACACCTGTTGGTGTTAACTGCAGGCTGTCTCTGGAATCACTTCTCACTCATCTGAATTTAGCCTGTTCTACATTCGGCTGCCTCACTAATAGAAACTGCAGCTGTAATTCATAGATTTCAATGAACTACATTCATCCTGTAGAAACTGGAGAAGCACTCTGGACATGATGCTCACACTAATTGTCACAGGCCACTGTCAGCTTCAACATTTGTTCTGTGTCTTACTGAACTGGTGCAGCTTAACTAGGGGATTTTACAAGCAAACAAGCAAAACCACAACAAACACTGAAGATCATTAGGAAATTTAGATGATGAGATGAAGTCTGAGATGGTCACAAGTTGGCTGTGCTGTGAAACCTAAGGTGTCCTGCACTGACCGAAAGTAAAGAGCCATTATGATAAACTTTATTTATATCTCTTAAGAAAAAAAGGGGAGATGTTTATAATAAAAGTCAAACATAAAATTGTTGAGTAACATATCCTTAAATGCAGTGTCATTATAAATGAAATCCAAAACTACAAAAACAATATATCGTATAAATTAATGTTTGAAATAAAAATAAAGACCTTTTCTATGTGAAGCCCTTCAACAGTTCTGACGCAGCAAAATGCATCACAGCTGGAGTGTTTTAAGTAACTGCTGATGTACATTAGCGAGTTGTTCCAGTGCTGTCAGACTTAATTCTGGTTTCTATGTGCTTCCCTGAACCCTGCTGTGGTTTAAAGCCAGATCTCCCTAATGCAGAGGGGATGTTATAAACAATCTGTGATGAGTCTAAAAGCTGCTGCGAGGCCTCCTCTTCACTAAAGCCGTCCCTTGCACTGTCAGGCTGCATTTACAAGATCATGGGCTCTGTGCACACACATCTGACTATTAAAAGTTTGGGAAAACATTTTAGGTCTTCAATCTCTTGCCTTGTTCCCCCATTGTTGATAGTGCAGGTGTTTTTGGACTCATTCACAGGTTATCTGGCTGTGCTACTAGAAAACTGTAGAAAAGTAGAACCAAAGAAGGGTTTTAGACACAATTTGAGGACTAAATAAAGATGAATTCAAGCTTTTAATTGGTGAGTTATTGAAAAGAATTTTACGGTAGGTGTATATTCACTTACCATCAAATTATTATATTTGATGGTGATGTGAATGAGTACAGCTGCAGCAGTGTTCATTTGAAAACACTGGCATCTGTGATACCAACAACAAACAATTCCAGCAACAAACCAACAACCATATGATTGAACATATTTATATTTCTCCTATCATTAAATATCAGCCACAGTTCCCTCTGTAAAGATAGCGAATCTCTTGCTAAGTGTCTTTGGAGTAATATCCAATTTCTCCTCCATATTTTGTGTCCCTGAACAGCAACACCTTAAAATATATATTGCATGAACTTGTAACAGTGCTGTTTTTCTGCTTTTTTTCTGGAACAAAACCAGGAGTCTCCTGGCTCCTGTCTCGGGATTCCCGTTCATGTGTTCTCCACTCACATGCTTTCCAGTGTGTCCTAAAGTCAAGATCTCCACAGGCAGCTACTCACCTGTCTCTCCGAGTGTCCTGGTTCCTTGTCCCTACATCTGCTACTTACCTGTATCCTTGTGTATCCTGGTTCCCCTTTTCCCTGTTTCCTGGATTCTTGTACTCTGGGTGCACAACTTACCTCACTCACTGTGTGTCCCAACGCCAAGTTTACTAGTGCCTGTCTCTTACCTGAATCTTCATGTGATCTGCTCTGACTGAATTTATTCGTCTGTGCCTCTGAGTTCCTGGATTTCTTCTCTCCTGTAACAGCCACTCAATAGCTCTTTGGGTTTCTTGAATCTCCAGCCCCAGTTCCTGCACATTGTGTCAGCTCAGGACTGATTCGGCTCCCACCAGCTTCACTGTTCCTCTCTTCCTCTACAGTTTGCTCCCAATGGACTATCTGAAGTACTCCTAAGTTTCCATTGCTGACAGTAATTCTCTTGCTTTTTCACTATTTTCTGTTTAAAATAATTACATTCTGGTACACACAGTTGTTATGATACTGTGTGTACCAGAAGTAGGGTTCTTTCTTTTGTCCTTGCTGTGCATGAGTAGCTCTTTCATTTTTGTTGCACACTAGAGCACGATGCCCCTCAACTCAAAAACTTTACGTAGTGATAGAGTTGACAGATTTTATTTAAGCATATTTTGTAAAGCCCTAATCAGATTGTTACGTTGTGGTAGTGTGCTGGAGAAGGAGAGGCGTAGGACCCAAATGCAGGACATGAAAAAGGCTTTATTTCCCTGGACTGACCAGGGTGAGGCACAACACAAAATACACACCAACTAACATCAAATAATGCTCCGACACAGAACAAAGGAGCATTGGAGGTGTATATAACAAAAAGGCACCTGGTTAATTAGACACAGGTGCAGTCTGTTCTGACAAATGAACATAAAGCTGCAGGGGACCAATGACAGGGAAGACAAGACAGGGAAAAACCATACAGAATAAAGGTCCCAGGCAGGGAATCCGAAACAGGAGTCAGGACAGAGATTTGTAATCAAATGTGCTCTGACCTTATGTAACAGGCTCCACATCAATAATTTATTCTAGCATCTGAATATCAGGCAGCTCTTTGAGTTGATGTTGGTGCTTTTAACCTTCACTCCTCCTCCTCTCTGACTGTCCCCCCATGCGTCTTTCAGCCTTGTCATGACCAGTTGTTTCCTTCTTAGAAGATGATAAACAACATCAGGAACATTTTCCAAGGCTGTGATCATTTTCTGGAGCCTGGTGTTTTCCTCTTGCTCAAGCTAAAGTGTTTGTCCATTTTCTGCTCGTTATAAATCCATTAAGAGGCGGTGGGGTATGCAGAGTTCACAGCACTCAGATGGGTCTAATGGGTCTCACCTCCACCTACGTCAGTCTCTACTCATCCAGGCACCTTGATTAGTTCAGAAGAAATATGAAGTATGGTCTGGTGGTGTGAGTCTGTAGTACTCATCACACACCAACCAAACTGGTATTGCATGCAAAATCAGACATCTTTGGTGTTCATAGACTGTTACAGCCTGCTGGGAAAAATCTAAAGTTTTCCATGTGAGGATAAACTTTAGTAAAACTTAGAATAAAATAGCAATAAAATATTAGCAAATGCAATTATTGTTTACTGAGATGATCAATGTGTCAGATTAGACAATCCAAAATTCTTGCTGCAACACTATTTCATGTACCTGACAAGTCCCTATGTAAAAGTGACAAACAAGATGAAAATGCAAATGTTAAACCATACATGTTGGAAATATACAAATCATTAAATAGCAACGCTGACAGAGGGCTGCAGCTGCTCTGCTGGTTTGTTATTATCCATAAATGAAAGGTGTAGGATCTTTTGTGTCGTTCTAGTCACATCACTCTGAAATTAAATATTAACATGACTTGTAACTAAAAATGTTTTGATTTTGGATGTTTCTTGTATAGTAAAGCAGCAGTTTCATATCAACAATGTATACAATATGAGTAATAGTAATATTAATATTTAGTATTTTATTTAATGTATTTGCACTGGTGTACCCCTGCCTTTCACCCAAAGAGAGCTGGGATAGGCTCCAGCAGATCCCTGTGACCCTGGTTAGGAATAAGTGGGTATAGATGATGGATGGATGGATGGATTTGCATTAAACTTGTTCTGAGAGCCCAAAGTCAAATATCTCTCTTTGGATTACCCAACACTATGATCTCAGCAGGAAAAGTGAAGATGTTGAATGTCAACCTATTTTATGAAATCAGAGCTGATCAGCAGACAAATAGCATACTAACGTCATTTATGTAAAATCATACAAGCCTTTGTTGGTCCGCTTTGTTCAGAGACGTGGACGCACACCCTTTTCTTCTACTCTTTAGGTTCAGAGTTTGTAATACAGTAATGACCAACCTCCTGCATTTTCCACTGTATATTATTTACAAATTTACATTTGTGCCTGAACAGCTGTGGACCTATTTTTATTTGATTAGATATATATAGTATGTTTGTTTTGCATATAATTGACAGGAGAGAATAATGAAATAAGTTGAACCTGAGCATCCCCAAACTTGGGGACTTAAAGGAACCGCTACCAAAGGATGCACTATTCCCAAAAGGATATAATGTTGTACATCAAATTAAACAGCAGAATCTGGGCTGCAAGAATATTAATATTTTTTATATGCCCCAAACACAATTCAAATGAATTACTTAAATATCAAATTTCACACCGCTGGGACCCCCCTCAAATCACACAATGTCCATCCCAAATGAAAGTTCAGACTGCACATACTCTGAAGATGTGTGTAACAACATGGTACAACAAAGCATCAGAGAGCCAGAAGCCCAAACACAAGAGCAGCAGAAATTGCTTTGCCTAACAATAGCTGTACATTTTTTTTCTTTTTTTTTTTTGTGGTTTTACCATGAACAGTGTTTTTTACCACTAAATCCACAGTAAATCCTGTTAGACTCGTGTTATGCGCCATTCAAATCACTCCGGGCGTTTCTGAAGGGCTTTTTCAGTAGAGTTCTAAAAATCAGCCTCAGGCTCAAAGGGATTTATGAAGGTGCAGTGCCGACATACAGACCAATAAAACATAACTTGAAAAAGCACGATGTTATCAAGACTGTGAAAAGTCACTGACCAAAATCAACAGAACAATGTTCTTTATTGGAAAACAGAAGATGGACAGTTTTGATTATTTCTCTGTAGTCTGTCAAACCCAGTGCAGGGTTGTGGAGACAAAGTGCATGATGTGAAGAAATACCTACAACCTTTTGATGGTCCTCACCTGGGCTTACTTTTGTTAGCACAGTAAGATGTGACACACCTTAGTGTACAACCAAGGCTTTAGTGAAGAGGAGGCCTTGCAGCAGCTTTTTTACTCATCACAGATTGTTTATAACATCCCCTCTGCATTAGGGAGATCTGGGTTTAAACCACAGCAGGGTTCAGGGAAGCACAGAGGAACCAGAATTCAATCTGACAGCACTGGAACAACTCGCTAATGTACATCAGCAGTTACTTAAAACACTCCAGCTGTGATGCATTTTGCTGCGTCAGAACTCTTGAAGAGCTTCACATAGAAAGGTCTTTATTTTCATTTCAAACACATTCATTTATACCATATATTGTTTTTGTAGTTTTGGATTTCATTTATAATGACACTGCATTTAAGGATATGTTACTCAACAATTTTATGTGTTTGACTTTTATTATTAAACATCTCCACTTTGTGGTAAATGTTTCACATACAAGTCATCCAGTGTCTCCTCTTACCAGCAGGTTTCAAACATGAATCTTTGAAAGGGAGGATTAATAATAAACATATCTGTGTGGTTCTCTTCCTTATCTTCATCCAGTCCTGTGTATCAGAATAAACATCTGAAAAAAAATCTGTGAGGCCTGTGAGGATTTTATGAAGACAGACTAGTGTGGAATAAAACCTGTTCTTTCAGTGGTGAATTATCTTGCTCTGAAACAGGGAAACAGTAAGAGGTGTATTAATGGGCTTCATAAATATAATGAAAGATACCCAAAGAAAAGGGAAAACAGGCCCTGTTATGTACAAAATGGAAAACTGAGAAACTAAAGAATCTCAACCCAACTGTCCTTCTGTGATTTCCTTGTGTGTATTAATTTATAATGACCAAGACAAGCACCGACTGAAACTCTTTATAACTATTAAAAATACACTATTATACACTAACTATAATTACGCTGCTGTCATGACTATTTATATATATTATTATTTTATGCTCCTTTAATTTGAGGCTGTCAGACTGAAATTACAAGGACAAGTGTCCTGACTTCTGTCAGCTTGTGTTGAAGATGAGCTGTCCTTATGAGAAACCCTGATCATTATCAGTATAAAAATATTTTGGTTAAATCAAATCATATCATGACATGGAAAAGGCAATGTTATATATTTTCCAAATCCAATAGTCTTTTAAATTCAATCGTAATAAGTGTATAAACACAAATCAATTGTTTGTCACTGTCGACTGATCAAAGCATTCAGCCGGTTTGTGACAGAAACAACATCCATCCATCCATCCATCCATCTTCTTCCGCTTATCTGGGACCGGGTCGCGGGGGCAGTAGCCTAATCAGGGATACCCAGACGTCCTTCTCCCTGGACACTTCCTCCAGCTCATCCGGGGAGACATCAAGGCGTTCCCAGGCCAACCGGGAGACATAGTCCCTCCAGCGTGTCCTGGGTCTTGCCCGGGGGCCTCCTCCCGGTGGGACATGCCCGGAACACCTCCCCAGGGAGGCGCCCAGGAGGCTTCAGAAACAGATGCCCGAACCACCTCAACTGACTCCTCTCGATGTGGAGGAGCAGCGGCTCTACTCCGAGCCCCTCCCAGGTGACCGAGCTCCTCACCCTATCTCTAAGGGAGCGCCTGGCCACCCTGCGGAGGAAGCTCATTTCAGCCGTAGTATCCGCAATCTTGTCCTTTCGGTCATGACCCAAAGCTCATGACCATAGGTGAGAGTAGGAACGTAGATTGACCAGTAAATCGAGAGCTTCGCCTTCCGGCTTAGCTCCTTCTTCACCACAACGGTGAACGGTACAACGACCACATTACTGCTGCCGATGCCCCGATCTGTCTGTCAATCTCACATTCCGTCCGTCCCTCACTCGTGAACAAGACCCTGAGATACTTAAACTCCTCCACCTGAGGCAGGATCTCTCCCCTGGCCTGGAGATGGCAAGCCACCTTTTTCCAATTGAGTACCACGGCCTCGGACTTAGAGGTGCTGATTATCATTCCAGCCGCTTCACACTCGGTTGCAAACCGCCCCAGCGCACGCTCCGAATCCCCGGCCCCTGCTTCCCTTATGGAAGACGTGTTGATTGGATTGGGGAGATGCTCGAAGTATTCCTTCCACCCTCCGACAATATCCCCAGTCGAGGTCAGTAGCTCCCCACTTCCACTGTAAACAGTTCTCTGTTTCCCCCTCCTGAGGCGCCGGACGGTTTGCCAGAATCTCTTCTGGGCCAACAGGTAGTCCTTCTCCTCCCATACCCGAGTTTGTGGCCGCCGTCACCACCTGGGCTGCAGCACGCTGGGTCCGGCGGTACCTGTCAGCTGCTTCGGGAGTCCCACAAGCCAACCAAGCTCGGTAGGACTCCTTCTTCAGCTTGACGGCATCCCTTACCTCCGGTGTCCACCACCGGGTTCGGGGATTGCTGCCACGACAGGCACCCGAGACCTTACGGCCACAGCTCCTAGCCGCCGCCTCGACAATGGAGGTGGAAAATGAAAACATGGTCCATTCGGACTCAATGTCCCCAGCCTCTCCCGGGATCTGGTTGAAGCTCTCTCGGAGGTGGGAGTTAAAGACCCCTCTGACAGCGGGTTCGGCCAAACATTCCCAACAGTACATTTGGGCCTGCCAAGTCTGTCCCGCTTCCTCCTCCGCCAGTGGATCCAACTCACCACCAGGTGGTGATCAGTTGACAGCTCTGCCCCTCTCTTCACCCGAGTGTCCAAGGCATATACGGCCGAAGGTCAGGCGACACGACTACAAAGTTGATTATTGACCTCCGGCCTAGGGTGTCCTGATGCCATGTGCACTGATGGACACCCTTATGCTTGAACATGGTGTTCGTTATGGACAAACTGTGACTAGCACAGAAGTCCAACAACAGAACACCACTCGGGTTCATATCGGGGAGGCCGTTCCTCCCAATCACGCCCCTCCAGGTTTCACTGTCGCTGCCCACATGAGCATTGAAGTCCCCAACAGAATTATGGAGTCCCCAGTAGGAGCACCTTTCAGCACCCCCTCAAGAGACTCCAAAAAGGCCGGGTACTCTGCACTGTTGTTCGGCCCCTGTCAGCATCCAGGGATCGGGTTGCAGAGGTCAACCTCAACCACCGCCCGATCCACTAAGCACCGGCCCCTTATGGATCCTCCTGCGGGTGGTGGGTCCACAGAAGGGCGGCCCCACGTTGCTCTTTCAGACTTTGCCCAGCTGGGCCCCATGGGGGGAGACCCAGCCACCAGGCGCTCGCCAATGGGCCCCGACCCCAGGCTTGGCTCCAGGGTGGGGCCCCGGCTTCGCCATGCCAGGCGACGTCACGGTCCTCGATGTTCGCTTCATATGGAGTCAATGAACCACTCTTAATCTGGTCTGTCACCTAGGACCTGTTTGCCTTGGGAGACTCTGCCCGGGGCATATAGCCCCGGACAACATAGCTCCTAGGATCATACAGGCACTCAAACCCCTCCACCACGATAAAGTGGCAGTTCAAGGAGGGGCAGAAACAACATACAAAGGAGAAAAGACTGAGCAACACTGATTCTGTGTGCTGTTTTAAAGCAGCTGGGCCCAAGCGCTCCAAGCTACATAAGCCATACTAGCATAACACAACAGAATTCCACCAAATTCCCCCTTTTCCTCGACACCGGCGCCCGCTGCGATGATCCTGTTAGAAATCAACAACCGTATTACAGAGGAGACGCTGGCGTTGAAGTTCGACGGCGCATCCAACAGAACCAAACCAGAAGCTGTTGATGTGACGTTTGCAGATTTTGATGGTGTCTTGTACCACATCTCAAATCCCAATGGGGACAAGACTAAAGTGATGGTCAGCATCTCCTTGAAGTTCTATAAGGAGCTGCAGGAGCATGGAGCTGACGCGTTGCTTAAGAGGGTCTATGGAAATTTCCTGGTCTCGCCAGAGTCTGGCTACAACGTGTCCCTCCTCTACGACCTGGACGCGCTACCAGCCAACAAAGATGAGGTTGTATACAAGGCGGGGATACTCAAGAGAAACTGCTTTGCCTCAGTGTTTGAAAAGTACTTCAAGTTCCAGGAGGGCAAAGAGGGCGAGAAGAGGGCCGTCGTTCACTACAGGGATGACGAGTTAATGTATTTGGAGGCTAAGAAAGACAGAGTGACCGTGGTGTTCAGTACAGTGTTCAAAGATGACGATGATGTCATCATTGGCAAATACTTCATGCAGGAGTTCAAAGAGGGCCGACGAGCCAGCCACACAGCCCCCCAGGTGCTGTTCAGCCACAGGGAGGCTCCCCTGGAGCTGAAGGACACAGACGCTGCTGTTGGGGACAACATTGGTTACATCACCTTTGTCCTCTTCCCACGTCACACCAATGCCAATGCCAGAGACAACACCATCAACCTCATCCACACCTTCAGGGACTATCTGCACTACCACATAAAGTGCTCCAAGGCCTACATTCACACACGTATGAGGGCCAAGACGTCAGACTTCCTCAAGGTGCTGAACCGCGCTCGGCCAGATGCTGAGAAGAAGGAGATGAAGACCATCTCTGGAAAAACATTCTCGCGCTGAGGCCCACCCCGACCAGAGAAATCCAAACCATGTGGAAAAACCAGACTGAGACTCAGTGCCACATTGGACAGGAGTCCAGGACTCCTCTAAATGCCCCCGCCCTGCTCCCAGCAACATGTCCAGTGTTTGTTTTTTTAAATGAATCATATTGTTGGCTCTACTTAGAGGAATCCCAGGCTCAAGATAAAAGGAAAAAAGGGCATTCCTTGCTTTGCATAATTGAAGAGAATTATTAGTCCTATATAAATATATATATATGAAAAAATGACATTTGAGTGCTGTTTGATTCTGAAGTTTCATGATCGCCCCCTGTTGGTGTTGCTCTCCGGGTAAGCGAATCACTTTTGTCTTGCAAGCGTATCGTGTTGTGTGTGTTGCATAGTTCGTCTACAGACTAGCAACAGACTAGCTATAGTTTAACACACCTAAAAAACCAACTAAACTCTAAATAATTCATTAACTGCTACATTCCGGTACTAGTCAAGTACCTTTCTATTTTGACCGGTATTTATTGCTATTTCCTGACTTAGCGCTCGTTAGCCTACCGGTTAGCTTAGCTAGCTAGTTAGCTTAGCTAACATGGCCTCTCCCTCTCTCTCTTTCTTGCTCGGTGTGCCACATGTTTAGTTATTCCTCTGCCTCCTTTAGCGATAATGATACCTGTAATAAGTGTAAGGTTCTGCTAGCCTTGGAGGCGAGGATCACTGACTTGGAAGCGCGGCTCCGCACCTTCGAACAAAAGCCAGCTAGCCTAGCCCCGTTAGCTGGTGTGGAGCTACCGAGCCCAGGGTCTGTTAGCGGTCCAAGGGCAGCTCCGGAGCAGCCCGGAGAATTAGCCTGGGCGACGGTCCGACGGAAACGTACTCCTAAGCAGAAGCCCACGGCTCATCACCTGCCTGTTCACGTTTCTAATAGATTTTCCCCGCTCAGCGACACACCCGCTGAGAAACCGACTCTGATAATTGGCGATTCCATAGTCAGGAACGTGAAAATAGAGACACCAGCGACCATAGTCAAATGTATTCCTGGGGCCAGAGCGGGCGACATCGAGTCAAATCTGAAGCTGCTGGCTAAGGCTAATCGTAAATATGGGAAAATTGTTATTCACGTCGGCAGCAATGACACCCGATTACGCCAATCGGAGGTCACTAAAATTAATGTTGAGCCGGTGTGTAACTTTGCTAAATTAATGTCGGACTCCGTAGTTTTCTCTGGACCCCTCCCCAATCTGACCAGCGATGACATGTTTAGCCGCATGTCGTCGTTCCGTCGCTGGCTGTCTAGGTGGTGTCCAGCAAACGATGTGGGCTTCATAGACAATTGGGCCACTTTCTGGGGAAAACCCGGTCTGGTAGTGAGAGACGGCATCCATCCCACTTTGAATGGTGCAGCTCTCATCTCTAGAAATTTGGCCGAGTTTATTAGCCGACCTAAAGCCTGACAATCCAGGGTGGGGACCAGGGTGGGGACCGAGATGCAGTCTAAAACGCCTCTCTGCAGTTTCCTTAGAGCCGCCGCCCCCCTCAAACCACATAGAGACTGTGTCTGCCCCTCGAACATATAAATCAAATAAATCAGAAATTAACAGAAGAGGAGTTATTCAAAAAACTTAATAAAAATTAAGACCACTCCTCTTATTGAACAGAAAAACAGAACTGTCAAATGTGGACTATTAAATATTAGGTCCCTTTTATCTAAATCTTTGTTAGTAAATGATTTGATAACTGATCACCAAATTGACCTACTTTATCTTACTGAAACCTGGTTACAGCAGGATGAATATGTCAGTCTGAATGAATAAACCCCCCTCAGTCATAAAAATTATCATGTTCCTCGAAGCACAGGTCGAGGTGGAGGAGTAGCTGCAATCTTCCACTCAAACTTATTATTAAACTTTCATCCTCAGAACAATTTTAACTCATTTGAGAGCCTCACTCTTAGTCTCTCACATCCAAACTGGAAAACACAAAAACCAGTTCTACTTGTCACTGTGTACCGTCCACCTGTCCCTTACTCAGAGTTTTTAACTGAATTCCCTGACTTTCCGTCTGATTTAGTGCTTAGATCAGATAAAGTTATTATAGTGGGAGATTTTAACATTCATGTAGATTGTTGGTTCTAATCAAACATCTACACAGAGACTTTCTTTTCTTTGTTCTAGGTTGAGCTCGTGACTTTTAGGAGATGCACACTTGGTGCTATCCCCGGCTGCAGCCCCGAACTCGCCCAGAACACTTTAATTTATATGTGATGTGGTTACATGACTTCCAGGCACCGTCTCACTTTACACAACAGGGGAAAGTTGAAACATAGGTTAACTTCAAAGTTCATACAGAGTTCACATCCATATCTTTACATGTCTTGGTGATTTGCACAGAAAAACAGAGAACATCCTTGACTGTGATATGCCTGGTTGCACCCTTTACATAAATCTGTCTGCAAAATGACAATTCTCATAACACAGTTAGCAATTTACAATGCCCTTATTCTAACATTTCCCTCCTGTTTGTCATTTTCACCATAGTATCAGAGTTTTCCATCTTCCTTTTGGGATTTTCTGGAAACTCGTCATTATGACTAAACAAGATTTGGAGAAGCAAGGCTCTGTGAGGGGTTGGGCGAAAACCTTCTGTAAAGGAAAAATTCCCAACCGGCCCCCAGGCTCCTGGGCGACCACCTCTGGTCCTCTATCAGAGCACAAACAGTTACACATAATCAGTATTTACACAGCCTGTTCATCATCGTCTTCATCAGAGTGGTCCATGGCTGTGAGGAGAGGGTATAGCTGATCCACCTGTTGCTCCACCGGGCCCAACGCTCGCTGTATTAGGCGTTCGACCAGGGAGCAAGTGGTATTTACAGTCACCTCTGTGCTTACATAACAGACAATACTTAGTGTCCCTAGACACAGAATCAGCCAATGGAGAGCCATAGCTGGGAGTAAGGATCAGATGGTCTCTTCAGCAGCCAAGGGTTTTGATACCGGCCGACTTCCACCTTACTCGGCTCCTAGTGGCTGTAGTATCTTGCAGTGGCTCTGATGAATCCACGTAGATCTCTCCTGAATCTTCACTGCAGTGGGAGTGGTCAGGATCACTGTATAGGGCCCCTCCCACTTGGGAGTGGACCAGGTCTTCCTCTTGATGACCTTTATCAGGACTTGGTCACCAGGTTTGACTCTCTGCACCTGTGGAGACAAAACATCTCTTGGCAGATTATTTGCACTCATAACTTCTCTAGTTTGCAACATCTTGCTCATCCATTCAGCTAGAGTAGTTTCTCCTTGAGGTTTTTCACACACATTGTCACAAATGGGAAGTGTAAAAGATCTTCCATAAAGGATTTCAAACGGGGTCAGGCCTCTGTCTGTTGGCGTGACCCTCATATACATTTTCACCAGGGGGAGACATTCCACCCATGTTCTTCCCGTTTGCTCCATAGTTTTCCTCAGTCTCATCTTTATAGTGCCATTAGTTCTTTCTACCAGGCCTGCACTTTGGGGATGGTATGAACAGTGGTTTTTCAATTCAAACCCCAGATGTTTGGACATCTGGAATCTGATGTGGATCTGATCTGATCTGGAATAATGTTTTTGCACAGCGCTTTAGCCACTG
This sequence comes from Mastacembelus armatus, assembly GCF_900324485.2. NCBI lineage: Eukaryota > Metazoa > Chordata > Actinopteri > Synbranchiformes > Mastacembelidae > Mastacembelus > Mastacembelus armatus. The sequence continues at coordinate 27,294,997 of NC_046645.1, forward strand.
TCAGTGCATCAGCACTTTTGCTGGGCACAATCTCAACCCACTTAGAGTATGCATCTATCAAAACAAGACAGTACTTGTATGTCTGACATTGTGACAACTCTATAAAATCCATGTGAATAACTTGGAATGGATAGTCTGGATTGGGGAATCTCCCTCTCTTTGGTCTGAGTTTTCCCTGTGGGTTGTGTTTACAGCAAGTCAAACAGGATTTACAAAAATTTTTTGAGTAGTTATTGAAACCTGGTGCGTGAAAATACTTTTCCACTGCATATACCATCCCTCCTGTTGACACATGGCAAGGCCCATGCGTCAAAATAGCTGCCGTATGATAGAGACTTCTAGGTAGGCAAAGTTTGTCTTTAATTTTAAAAAGGTCTTGCTCAATTATGGCTCCTTCTTTGAGCCAGAGTTGCTGTTCAGCCGGTGGGGCTCTTTTCTGCATGTCTGAAAGTACTGCATGATCTATAGGCTGTTTCACGTCTTCCATGAGGTATAGGTTACATTTTCCAAACTGTCCCTGCGCCGCTGCTTTTCTGGATTCAGTCAGGGCTCTGCCTTCTGGTGTTAGTTTATGACCCAGGAATACAACCTCAGCAGCAGCCCACTGTAGCTTTTTTGGAGATGCTTTGTTGCCTGTTTTTTCTAAATGTTGAACAGTGCTATCGCCGTGTCTTTGTTGTGCTGCTGAGTGTCTGATGTAATTAAGATATCATCCACATAGGTCAAAATTTGGCTATGTGAAGGCACATGGAATGTAGATAAGCAATTTTCCAATTCTAATACAAATATAGTGGGGCTATCAACATAACCCTGTGGCAACCTGGTGTAGGTAAGTTTCTTTCCCTCAAAGGTGAACCCAAACCATCCCTGTGAGTCTGGATGTACTGGGATAGAGAAAAAACCATTACTGAGATCCACAACCGTGAACCACTTAATTTCAGGTTTTATATGGTTCAGCAAAGTGTGAGGATCTGGGACACACGGGGCCCTACTTTCAACTGCTTTATTTACTTCCCTTAAGTCTTGAATCATCCTCCAACTCCTCCCATCAGCCTTTTTCACTGGAAATATAGGGGTGTTACACTGAGCCTCTGGTGCTCTCACCAGGATCCCTGCATCAAGCATCTCTTGTACTACCGGCCTGATTCCCTGAAGCGCGTCTGGTTTAAGGGGATACTGCTTTATCCTAGGTCTATAATCAGATTTAGCCTTAATAATAACTTCTGGAGCTGTGGTCATTAGGCCTACATCAGTTTCGATCAATGGTGGCCAGGGCGGCGGATCAGGACGGGGCCCCATCCTTGACCCATCGCCCTGGAGGTCCCTAAACGGGCTTAATTTTGACATGGCCTCTGCCAGTCCTTGGACCTCATCAATTAAAGGACCATACAGATTTCCTGATCTAGTGTGGCTAGGACTGATTAGAGCAGGTCCAGCCGTAGGAGGCGGGGTCGCGGCTGTCCTCGCTGCCCCCATCACAGGTGCGGCAGCCGCAGCAGCCGCTTCTTCTTGTTGAATTAATGCTTGTGGGCGCCCTACAAAATCAGCTGGGTCCTCTTGGAGGGCTGCTATGAGGGACTTTTTATCTCTTCTCTTCTCTTCTCAGCTTGCTCTTGCCACTTTACTGCCTCAATGAGCTGAAGTTTAAATTTATCAATTTTCCTAGGTTCTACTATGGCCATTTCTGCTTTTAACTGAGTTACCAATTTATCGCATGCGCAGGTTTCCAATTTTCCAGGAAACTCATACTTTTTCTTCCATTCTCCTAAATATCTCGCTGATCCAGGAGAATAAGTGTTCATAAATTTAGGATCCCCCATTAATTGGGGTTTACTGTTCTTCTTCTGGAGCTGTGGTCATTAGGCCTACATCAGTTTTGCTCCGAGACCAGAAACTGTCAGGCACCTCAGCCAAACACGGATCTAACTCCTCCAGAAGTAACACTCATTCTCGGTCATCCTCCCCCATGTGAGCACGGGGAGTGGCCGTTACAACCCAATTTAAGTTTTTGTAAAAACAGCTTCCCACACTATTACTAAACCAGCCTCCTTCTTCTTCATGCCAATCACAAATACTCTCAGCTTTATTCAAAAACTGCTTCAACTCCTCCCACTGCATGTCATTCGTCTTAGACACTGACAAATGAGGATTAGGTGTCCATCCCTTCATGAGGCGCTTAGCTTCTGGAGGAAGACTAATAGAGCAGACTGCCTTTCCTTTCCTATCAGTATAAAGGGTCTTAAGCGTTATTCTCTGTGGCCCTAACTTCTCAAACTTCCGTACATAGTCAAAATCTGGACCTGGAGTGTGTTTATAATAGAGGGTGACATGCATCTGCTCTGGGGAGAGGCTTTCTGAGTGTGGTGGTTGAGGATCAGGCAGCAGGCGCAGGAGCTGCTCTCTTGTGCGTCCAGGGTCAGGCATGGGCAGATCTAGGGACCACCAGTAATGTGGCGCCCCTTGTTTCAGCACTACATAAGAGGGGATCTCCTCCCCCGGGCCTATGGCTGCCATCCCGTTTGTAGTAGGTACTAGAGATATTTTTAATTTGCTCAACAAATCTCTGCCCAATAAATTCACAGGACAGTTAGGACACAAAACTGCCATTACCTTTTCCTGAAAGCCAGATGCCTCATCCTCAATCATAAAACTTTGGAGAAACTGCAAGGGGTGACCTGTCCATTTGCTGATTTTACAAAAATATTTTTATCACCTTTTGTCACTCCAGGAATTCTATCCCTCAAAACTGTTCTGTCTGCTCCTGTGTCACACAAAAACTTTATTTTCACTCCATTAATTTTTAACATTCTAATGGGCATTACCTTATTCCCTTCTGCACTATAATAAGTGTCTACAATTTCTTCAAGGTCCAACATTTCGTCTACAGTAGGGCCTAGTCATGCTTGGGGGTTAAAGGGTCCTGGTCTCCTATACTCTTCTGATCGTCTGCCTTCATCTCTCCCTGAGCTCTGGTTCTGCTCATCACAATCACGGGCAAAGTGTCCTGGTCTACCACAATTATAGCATACATCATCCTTCCATTTCCTATTTCCAAAGCCTCTTCCTGAGCTCCCTCTACCTCTGCCACTCATGACATCCAGTAGTGCAAACACTGCAGCTTTTGATTGTTGTTCTGATTTATGTTTCTGTAAGTCTTGGGCATGCTGTGCATAATTCATTATTCGAGTCACTCCATCTGTGGGTGTATTAATATTTAGCTTTCGGATGTGGTGGGTGATGGACGGAAGAAACCCACTCAGCAAGGCCTGTTTCAGTTGTTGCTGATAGGGGGAAGCGACAGTGTCAGAGGGATCCAAACCACTGTTTGCTTTAAACACTTCCTCTAGCCGTCCTCTATAGTACTACACATCCTCACCTTCTTTCTGTTTACATTGGGCAATAGCTTGGTAATCAGGAGGTTTAACAAATGCATTTTTTACTCTATCTGTCAGTAATGCAACTTGGTTGTCTAAGACTAGGTCTCCGGGGACCAAAACCTCCCCCGCCGGAGTCCGCCCTGTATATCCTCCCCTCACTCCTCCATATCTGTGTCCTAAAGCTTTCCTGCACACTGAGTCAATCTCCTGCCCGTCCAAATTGTAAGTTTGTCTAAGTTGTTGCAGATTTTCAATCCATTGACGAACATTAGCGAAGGGGTCCCATAGCCCTTTTACTGCATCCTCCAGCTCCTTACCAGGAGAAGGGGCCTGTTGTCATTCCCTACTCCAAAATGAGGGTTAGGCAGTTCTATGGCTGGAAAGATGCTGGCTGGGTCGATCAATGGTGGCCAGGGCGGCGGATCAGGACGGGGCCCCATCCTTGACCCATCGCCCTGGAGGTCCCTAAACGGGCTTAATTTTGACATGGCCTCTGCCAGTCCTTGGACCTCATCAATTAAAGGACCATACAGATTTCCTGATCTAGTGTGGCTAGGACTGATTAGAGCAGGTCCAGCCGTAGGAGGCGGGGTCGCGGCTGTCCTCGCTGCCCCCATCACAGGTGCGGCAGCCGCAGCAGCCGCTTCTTCTTGTTGAATTAATGCTTGTGGGCGCCCTACAAAATCAGCTGGGTCCTCTTGGAGGGCTGCTATGAGGGACTTTTTATCTCTTCTCTTCTCTTCTCAGCTTGCTCTTGCCACTTTACTGCCTCAATGAGCTGAAGTTTAAATTTATCAATTTTCCTAGGTTCTACTATGGCCATTTCTGCTTTTAACTGAGTTACCAATTTATCGCATGCGCAGGTTTCCAATTTTCCAGGAAACTCATACTTTTTCTTCCATTCTCCTAAATATCTCGCTGATCCAGGAGAATAAGTGTTCATAAATTTAGGATCCCCCATTAATTGGGGTTTACTGTTCCCCTTTCCCATAGTTGCAACTTTGGCACAAGCAAACGATCAGTCACAACAGCACGGGGATCGTCCACTGTATCAGGCTTCTACAGGTACTAATTACCTGCGGATACAGCCGTCCACCACACTCAACACTCGATTTTTACTTGTGCCCAACAAAATACACAGTTTAAATAGGTAGTGACACTGCTCTATTCAGCCGACAATAGTCCGTCAACTACCATCAATCACACGTTCTCATTCACTCACACGTGTTTCAGTATCCCTGATACTTTCTTTTCGTCCCTGACGAATAGCGCTTTTACTTTTCAAGTGTCCCTGACACTACTATGTCCCTGACATAGGTTTCGTCCCTGACGAACTTACAGCTGCTTTCTAGTGTCCCTGACACTGCTATGTCCCTGACATAGGTTTCGTCCCTGACGAACTCTGCAGCTGCTTTCTAGTGTCCCTGACACTGCTATGTCCCAGACATAGAAGTCAACGCAGCTCACCTATTTCTGCAGATACGTCTCTTGTCCGGCTTCCGTCAAGCAGCAGAAGTGAAGAGGATCTTTTCAGGCGAGTAGACACCGACCTCCCGTCGAATTCACGAGGGTGGATTTTCCTCGGTCCCCTATGGGACCGACTGTGCACAGTTTTCCAGCGTCCTTGTCCTCCTCTTCACCGTTGATGCTGTATTGGAAACCGGGCGGAAACACCAATAAATGTTGGTTCTAATCAAACATCTACACAGAGACTTTCTTTTCTTTGTTCTAGGTTGAGCTCGTGACTTTTAGGAGATGCACACTTGGTGCTATCCCCGGCTGCAGCCCCAAACTCGCCCAGAACACTGTAATTTATATGTGATGTGGTTACATGACTTCCAGGCACCGTCTCACTTTACACAACAGGGGAAAGTTGAAACATAGGTTAACTTCAAAGTTCATACAGAGTTCACATCCATATCTTTACATGTCTTGGTGATTTGCACAGAAAAACAGAGAACATCCTTGACTGTGATATGCCTGGTTGCACCCTTTACATAAATCTGTCTGCAAAATGACAATTCTCATAACACAGTTAGCAATTTACAATGCCCTTATTCTAACATAGATGTTGAAAATAACGGCCTCAGCATTGCATTTAATTCTATATTAGATTCAATTGGTTTCATTCAAAATGTTAATAAACCCACCCACTGTTTCAATCACACCCTTGATCTTGTTCTGACCTATGGCATCGAAATTGAACATCTAATAGTTTTTCCCCCAAATCCTGTTTTGTCAGATCATTCTTTAATAACTTTTGAATTTAAAATGATGGATCATGCAGCGTTTGGAAGAAAATTCCACTACAGCAGATGTTTATCCGACAACGCTGTTAATAAATTTTAAAAAATGATTCCATCTTTATTTACATCTATGCCAAGTATAAACATATTGGAGGGCAGCTGCTTCAATCCCACTCCCTATCAAATTGATCATGTCAGACAGGAGGACAGCGCTGTAACCTCACTGCGTGAAATGCTTGATTCTGTAGCCCCTCTGAAAAAGAAGTTAGTGAATCAGACTAGCCCCATGGTATAATTTACATATTCGTACCTTAAAGCAGGCATCACGAAGGCTGGAAAGGAAGTGGCGTTCCACAAACTTAGAGGAAATTTTTCTAGCCTGGAAAAACAGTCTACTAACATATGAAAAAGCTCTCCATAAAGCCAGAACTGCATACTATTCATCACTAATAGAGGAAAATAAGAACAATCCCAGGTTTCTTTTCAGCACTGTAGCCAGAAGTTTCTTTACAAATAAAATCACAACTATTAGAGATAAAATTCAGCAGATGCTTCCTATACCTGCAATAAATGAATCTTCTACTACAGTAGCTCTTGAATCATCTGTAGGACCTCAGTTATGTTTAGACTGCTTCTCTCCCATAGATCTCTCTGAATTTACATCAGTAGTTGCTTCATCGAAATCATCAACGTGTCTCTTAGACCCCATCCCGACTAGACTGCTTAAAGGCACCCTGCCATTAATGAACTCATCTTTATTGGACTTGGTAAATTTATCTCTAGTATCAGGCTATGTACCACAGGCCTTTAAGACTGCAGTAATCAAACCTTTACTCAAAAAGCCTAGTCTTGATCCAGGAGTCTTGGCTAATTATAGACCAATATCCAACCTGCCATTTATTTCTAAAATCCTAGAAAAAGCTGTTGCTAAGCAGCTATCAGACCACTTACACAGGAATGAACTATTTGAAGATTTTCAATCAGGATTTAGAGCACATCATAGTACAGAAACAGCACTGTTGAAAGTTACCAACAATCTTCTCTTAGCCTCAGATAATGGACTTGTTTCAATACTTGTCCTCCTAGACCTTAGTGCAGCATTCGACACCATTGACCACAACATCTTATTACAGAGACTGGAGCATGTGATTGGTATCAGAGGAACAGCGTTAAAGTGGTTCCAATCCTATTTATCAGACAGATTCCAGTTTGTTCATGTCCATGATGAACTTTCCACACGAACAAAACTTAGTTATGGAGTTCCACAAGGCTCCGTGCTAGGACCGATTCTGTTCACCCTGTACATGCTTCCTTTAGGCTATGTCATTAGGAACCACTCTATTAATTACCACTGCTATGCAGATGACACTCAGTTATATCTATCTATTAAACCTGTTAACACAAACCAGTTAACCAGACTTCAAGCCTGTCTAACGGACATAAAGGCCTGGATGACCAGTAACTTTTTACTTTTAAACTCGGAGAAAACAGAAGTCATTATATTTGGGCCAAAAAATCTCAGAAATAACTTTTCTCAATTTATAGCTACTCTAGATGGCATAGCCCTGGCCTCTAGCACTACTTAAACCTTGGAGTTATTTTTGACCATGACATGTCCTTTAACTCACACATAAAACAAATCTCTAGAACTGCATTCTTTCACCTGCGCAACATTTCCAAAATTAGGAACATCCTGTCTCAAAATGATGCAGAAAAACTAGTCCATGCATTTGTTACCTCAAGGCTAGATTACTGTAACTCATTACTATCTGGATGTCCCAATATCTCCATAAAAAGCCTCCAATTAATCCAGAATGCCGCAGCCAGAGTCCTGACAGGAACTAGCAAGAGAGATCATATTTCTCCTATATTGGCTTCTCTTCATTGGCTCCCTGTAAAATATAGAATAGAATTTAAAATCCTTCTTCTCACATACAAATCCCTTCATAATCAAGCTCCTTCATACCTCAAAGACCTCATAGTACCATATTATCCCAATAGACCACTTCGCTCTCAGAGTGCAGGTCTACTTGTGGTTCCCAGAGTTTCCAAAAGCAGAATGGGAGGCAGAGCCTTTAGTTATCAAGCTCCTCTCCTATGGAACCAGCTCCCAGCCTGGGTTCAGGAGGCAGACACTCTCTATACTTTTAAGGCTAGACTTAAAACCTTCCTCTTTGACAAAGCATATAGTTAGGGCTGGCTTCAGGCAACCCTGAACCATCCCTTAGTTATGCTGCTATAGGCCTAGACTGCCCGAGGACCATCGGTGCACTGAGCTCCCCTACCCTAACCCCCCCCCCCCCCCCTTCCCTTCCCCTCCCCTCTCTTCTCTCCTCCCACCTCATGTATATTCCACCATTGAATGTTACTAACCTTGTGCTCTCTCTCTCCCCTAGTTTGTGCTCTCTCCCTCTCTCTCTGTTCTCTCTGTACCTTCTGCAGGTGTCCCTGGTCCTGGAGCTGTATATCGCTGATGTGCAGTTACTGGTCCCACCAACCTGCAGTGTCTATTTGTTGTTTATTGTTGCTGTTCTTTTCTCTCTGCTCTATCCACTCACCCCAACCGGTCGAGGCAGATGGCCGCCCAAACTGAGCCCGGTTCTGCTGGAGGTTTTTTCTTCCGTTAAAGAGAGTTTTTCCTCTCCACTGTCGCCAAGTGCTTGCTCATAAGGGAATTGTTGGGTTTTTAGTTTTAGTTTTTGTAAAGTGCCTTGAGATGATTTGTATTGTGATTTGGCGCTATACAAATAAAATTGAATTGAATTGAATTGAATTGAATAGATTACAGCACTGAGGGATGTGATCTCCTAAAGGAGATCAAGAGAGGGATAGCAAAATTCCAATTTGTTTAGATGGGCTCTTAGGAGAGCCCAAAAGGGGGACTTGTGGAATGCAGATGCACCTATGGGGGCTTCATATAAGATAAAGGAAGTAACTGGCCTTAGTTTGCTCAAGCGACCCCCACTCAGAACACATAGAAGACAGTTGGCAATAACAACTCCATTTAAGGTGATATCATAAATTCCTTTTGGTGGGGCGCTGCCCAACAGTTTAAACATTGTATAGTTTCCATCTATTGTTTAGATCTCTCTGCCTGCCTGTGTGAGTGGATCTCCGGAGACGTCTCTGTACTTTTACAATAAACCGGTGTGTCAATTCCTAACTTACATTCCGTCTTCTTTTATCCCTACATTAATGAACCCGGGGAAAGTCATAAGGTATGATTTTCCAACAGGATTAATATAGTACTTCTTCTTCTGCTAAATCAAATCCTTGTGTAACTGGGTCCTCTTAAGTCATAGGAATCTCTGAGGGATACCTGAATAGGAACAAAATACTTTTTAAACTAAAAAGCCTTGATACGGTTTTTATTATGAACCTTGAAGGAAGAAAAAGGAGGTAAATGGGGAGGGGATAAGAGAAAGTATGCAAGTCCTAAAAAAAGTTTCACAAACAGCAGAGCTAACAAGAAAATGAGATCCAGATATTGGAGTGTAATAAGTGAAGGAGACAGAAAAAGAACAAAGTAGAGAAAAGATAACAAGCGTGAAAGCAGTGCAACTCTGAGAATAAAATTAGAAAAGAACACAGCAGCCCAGAAACACAGCTTCCTCCTAAACATATAGACCTACCTGTGTGTGCCTGAAATGGATCCACTTTTCTTTGGTTCATTTCAAGGCATTCATCTGATGCATCGTTCATGATACCTGAAGCAGTTTGTGCTTCACATCCAAAATTTCAAACTAGACATAAGTAGGTTGCTGCTTTCTGTGTTTTATGCAACAATTTCCAGACATATTAAGATCTCTGTTACAATAAATCATGGTCTAGTAAAAGTTTATAGTTTTTTTTGTTTTGTTTTTTTCCCCAGGACTTAAAAAGGTTTTTGGGTCAATGTGAGGAGATCAAGTTCCAAGCTTAGCTGTAGAAACACCACAGTATAAGAAATAAGTCCTGCATTCAAAATGTTACTGCAGTAAGAATACAAAAGTATGAGCATCCAAATGTACTTGAAGTAGCCAAAGTAAAAGTAATCATTCTGCAACATGGCACAATTCACATTAATTCAATTCAACTGAGCCCAGTTCTGCTGGAAGTTTCTTCCTCTCCAAGGTTGCCAAGTGTTGGTCATACAGGATTTGTTGGTTTTCTATGTAAAGTGCCTTGAGATGATTGTATTCTGATTTGGTGCTTTACAAATAAAAATGAATTGAACTGAATTGGGCAAATAGTGCAAGAGCTTTCCAAACATTATTCAGAAATCCTTCAATTACTTAGTACAACCTAAAGTAAACATAAATTAACCTCACATTAGCTCTTGTAGCTAGGTGTGTTTTTTCTTATTTCGTATTAACATGGATAATGTAGCACAAGAGAAGCTTCAACAAGCTAAACATGAGCTCAGATAGTATAAACACACAACAACGTGACTGTGCTGTCTATGGTGCTACTTGATGCAGCACTACTTGATGATGGGCAGGCTGCTGAGGTTGAACACTCAAAGTACAGCTGTTTGCAAACTATATTCTAGAAAACACAGATTTAACACGGAAAAATATAGACAAGGCGTTAGGGATGCAAAGGACACACACATTGCAGTTAAGTAATCAGCACAAAGACATACATTTTCATACTCCCACAATAGTCTGTGTGTGTGTGTTGGAGGGAAAGAGGTAGAGGAATGTTTGGTGGTGATAACACAGCTCTTTGTTTCAGCTCGCCTCACTGCTTCTCAGCTGCACACACACACCTCATGCAGCACTGACCACAAAATGCCATTATACCCACTTAACCTCCACTCCAGTGATATATGTCCAATTTCGAAAGAAAACATCATTTCATCATTAAAAACATATCCAGGGCAAATGATCAGGGTTTTGTCTGTTTTGTAACTGAAGGACTTAAAGGAAAACTAAAGCTTAGTACTTTGTCCCCAGTTTTGTTAGTCAGTATTCACTGCTGGGGAGCGAGTGCACAGTGATGTCAGGACAGTTTCCAACCATCCAAGGTGTTTGATGGCATGATGTAATGTCACAGCATCAGGGTACATCTATGAAGAACTGTAAGTTGACCTTTCATAAAGCCTTTTGGTTTAGGTGACAGAAAAATCACATTTTTATGTTGAGCTTTGTGAAATTTGTCTATGGGAAGATGTTGCAAACAAGCTTAGGCTATAATTGAGGTGTATTTAGTATATTTAGTATATTAGTCAAAAAATCTCTTTATTTTCTGTTATTGCGGTTAGTGCTCCCTTATGCTACCTAGAGCAGTACACCTTTGAACAGTGGTGGAACTTTGTTTGGGCTTTTTAAACACTCACTAGTGGGCCTGGCAATTTTCAGTTCAGTTCAATTCAGTTTTATTTGTATAGCGCCAAATCCCAATTCAATTATCTCATTCAATTATCTCTTTACAGAAAAAACGAGGGAGGGGAGCGGAGGGGAGGGGAGCAGAGCAGAGGGTTAAGGTAGGGGAGCTCAGTGCACCAATGGTCCTCGGGCAGTCTAGGCTTATAGTAGCATAACTAAGCGATGGTTCAGGGTTGCCTGAACACACTTTGTCAAAGAGGAAGGTTTTAAGTCTAGCCTTAAAAGTACAGAGTGTCTGCCTCCTGAACCCAGACTTGGAGCTGGGTCCACAGGAGAGGAGCTTGATAGCTAAAGGCTCTGCCTCCCATTCTACTTTTGGAAACTCTGGGAACCACAAGTAGACCTGCACTCTGAGAGCGAAGTGCTCTATTAGGATAATATGGTACTATGAGGTCTTTCAGGTATGAAGGAGCTTGATCATGAAGGGATTTGTATGTGAGAAGGATTTTAAATTCTATTCTGTATTTTACAGGGAGCCAATGAAGAGAAGCTTATATAGGAGAAATATGATCTCTCTTGCTAGTTCCTGTCAGGACTCTGGCTGCAGTATTCTGGATTAACTGGAGGCTTTTTATGGAGATACTGGGACATCCCGATAGTAATGAGTTACAGTAATCTAGCCTTGAGGTAAGAAATGCATGGATTAGTTTTTCTGCGTCATTTTAAGACAGGATGTTCCTAATTTTGGCAGTGTTGCACGAGTGAAAGAAGGCAGTTCTACAGAATTGTTTTATGTGTGAATTAAAGGACATGTCCTGGTCAAAAATAACTCCAAGGTTAGTCTAAACAAAATCACAAGCAGCCAGGATCACATGCTGAATATTTCTGATGTTCCAATACTGGGCTTTAGGAGGTCTATTCGAAGTTCCATATGTTTGCAGGCAATGTGTCAGCCACACAGAGGTTTGTTTTTTAAGTGAAAGTGGAGAAAAGAGGTCATGACCTTTTGACTCATTTTTCCCAACAGACAGCAGTGTAATTGCCCAGAGTCATTCATTTAGCACTGGGAGCACACAACTATCAGTCATCTTCACTCCTGGTGGAGATAAACAATGTCTGCTGCTGTGGGCTCCACTTAAGCTAAAGCTTGTGTGTGTGTGTGTGTGTGTCTAATGAAATTTCCTTCTCATGTCCCATGGTCCTGAAACATTAAACAATGAGCTTTAACTTCAGGGGTGAATTTTAATTTCAGTTTGTTTGGTGAGAAACGTGTAGAGCTCAGTAAGGCACCACAGGTGAACAGCAAAAAGCGAAACATTACAATTATAATCTAAAAATTTTATTTGGAGTGTTTTTGTACATAAATCTATTTAGATTTCAATTTTATATTACCTCTGCTCACACCGTAACATAATTCGTTTAATTTGAAGTGTAACATTGTTTATTTTGGCATGATTTTGTTTGTGTACATTTCACATGCATTTCGTGTACACTTTTCAAATTTGATTGGAATAAGTGCTTTGAACATCTGGCCACAGCCTCCAGATGAAAGCAAGTGTTCACATTTTGTCTTCTTTTGAATGGTCATTGTCCCTCTAAATACAACCACAGGAAGACTCTACATCCTGCTGGGAAGCAGGCAGTTTGTTGTGGATTTGATTTGCTGAAATTGAAAAAAATATATCACAGAAACTAGGAACCTTCTTGCTGTGAGGCAGCAGTGCTAACCACTAATCCACCATGCTGCCTAGCCCACACCTCATCATGATGGCATCATCAGAAAAATGGAGTGGACTCTCTATGAGGAAAATGCTTGAGCTGGAGGACAAATGTAGGCTCAAATGTCAAGACTCACAGGAAATGTTTAGGATCAGACCAGGCTGCTGGGAACTTGGGTACCTGAGCAGCATCTAGACAGTAAATTAACAGGTTGGTAAAGAAAGTCCACATTAGACCACTGAGTGCAAACTAGTCAGTAGGTCAAGCACATGTTGGGCCCAGGGGTGTTAAGTTTCCTTGAAGTCCAGAAGATGGGAGGCCTGAAAACAAGTGTTCTCTGGGGCTCCACCAAGTAATTTGCTGAAGCCTTCAGGCAGAGCTTTGGTATTTGGACTTAAAAATCACAGGTCTCAGGAGTCTGACACACTGTGGTTTGAGGCATTAGGCACCCTAACGGCATGCTGGCCAGTAAAAGAGCTCTGAAATGCATGCATGAAAACCACAGTGCTCCAGGCTAGACTGCAGGGCAGTTTTATTACCACTATTTCACTGAATAAAATGTGCTGATAACATGATTTTTCACATAAGATCAGGATAGGTATTCAACATCATTTACACAATAAAACAGAATTAATGTCAAGATTCAGAGGATAGACAGGTCATGGTAACAGTTAGATTTACTAACTAGCACAATCAGGTCAGCTAATTTATAGTGTCCTGTATGTAGAATAATAATTATAATATATAATTCACCCACTCTGGTAACTCAGGTATAAAAGCCTGATTTTATTTTGCAAGATAACAGATAATGAGCAAGGTGTGAATGACCAGTCACTGGAGTGAAGCTGGGGAAAGTCTTCAGCAGGAGTGGTTGCTGTCGAGACCAGGACCTGGTAACGCCGGGGTAGTTGTGACAGATGAGGTTGCGTCCGGGTGGTTTCCACAGAGCAGTATCCTTCCCACTACATTTACAGTACAAAAAAACATCATCAAGGCTCACACTTGCCCTGCTCGGATACATACACTCATTGTTTGGGATTTTTCAAAAGCGCTGAGGAGAAACCTCTTAAGTAAATGCAGAGGATGATGTGGAGCTGGGGGCACAGGGCTGCAATGAAAGCTAAATATCGACTCTGGAAATAAGAGTGATTATTGAAGGGCTGCTAAAAAGCTGATATTTAGTTCTTTCACTCTGCGGATTTCTTTCACCTTCATCTTTCTTTCCACATAGTCTCCTCTTCACTCTAAAGACCCCAGTGTCCAGCCGGACAGGGGGAGGCTGATAAGGCAACTGACCAAACTTGAACCCCATTAACCTGTCCTATATACTTTCTTTGTTTGTGTCAGTAGTTGAGGAGCTTTGGGAGAGGAGAAATGAGGATCTGAGACCTTTTAACTTAATGAGAAGAAAAGGGCTAAAAAAGAAGTGATACTGAATATTGGAGACTTTCAATCAATCAAAAATTTCATGTTTTCTTAATTAAAGTGCTTCTGAACACAAAATATACCATTTTTCCCCACACGATTTTGAAGAATATTTATATTTATATTTTAAATACTTTTCTCCAATGAAGCACATTTCCAAGGACACTGTCTGTCTGCTGTCAAAGTGACAAGTGACAAAAACTGAAATAACCCACTCTACCCCAACACCTACAAATAACACACTAAAAAGCCAAGCAAATGCCAAACACAAATTTCCTGATGCAATACGTATTGCTAACTTTTTCCAGTTGCAGTATGTGGGAGATGGTTATGATCAGGGTTAGGGGTCACTGTCAAAATGTGTTTTTATTGCACATGAAATTACCTGAAGGTCATGGATTTCATAGTAATTTGGACATTAACAATCAGGATATGTTTCTGTAAAAAATTATCAACACAACTTCAACTTTATTTATTTATGGTGCGTTTCACAGCAGAGTCTCAACACACTCACAAAACAGCAACACACAAAACAGCAACCAGTGCCAGGGATAAAATATGGCATTTTTTCTGTTTTGTGAACAAAGGGAGTGAATGGGGTAATAGTGGCAGATAAAGTGAGAGTCGGCTCTACTGGTGACGGGGAGCCAATTTGAGGAGGCAAGAAAAAATACTTATATATTATACTTAGATATTATAAGTTAATGTCTGATGATGTTACCAACAGGAAAGAGAGATAGTGCAAAAAGCAACAAACCGTGTACTGAGCCATGGGGTACACCACAGGGCAAAGCAGCAAATGAGGATAATTCATCACACTACTTAAAATTAATATTACAGCATTGATTTACTTACTGGTTAACTTTCTGGACTGAATAGCAGACTGATAACTGCAAGTGTTAGCCTGCCGCAGTGTTCTTCTCAGGCAGAGAGAAGATTCTGAAAACGGACAACCTGGAGAGGAAAATGTTTGAGGCAACTAAGTTAATTTATTACAGATTACAAAAAAGTTTGTGTTCTAATTAATATACCTTATGGATGTAGGACTCAATACTTCTTCTTCTGCTGCTGCTGACTGCTTCTGCTTCTTCTTCTGTTGAAGAAGGAGTAGTAATGAGGTCAAAGGTCTAGGTGACAAACTCCTGAGAGAAATGAGAGAAAAACGAGACAGCTTTAAAAATATATCAGGAAAGCAAATGAAAGTGAGGACAGGAGGAGGATGAAGAGTGCTTATAATTCAGAGCTGAGACTGTCAGGGTGTATTTTGTGAAGATGTGAAATGACTCAGTTGCGCTGACACATATTCTATATACTGCAATATTAATCTGAAGTGTTCATAGAAAGCAATAGTTCTAATTGATTTTGAAAGAAAACAAAGGTACCTACTTTCATCCTAAACTGAAATGCTTTTGTTTAGGTGTCAGAGCCAAACAAAGACATTAATACTGTTTGTTACACTCAGTCTTATGCCACATGAATACATTTTTATTTGGACTGGAAAAATCTCAGCTATGTGTTTTTTAGAGATGAACTTAATGCTTTAAGTCTTATATTGAGCTCCATCTAACCAACACTCAGCTGCATCTTTTTACTGCTATGAGAATTACACAAGGTTTCTCCACAAATAAAGGAAAGGATAGTTTCCCTTTGTGCTTTATCATGTTGTAGAGTTAATTTAATAGGGATAGAGTTGGAATCTACACTCCAACACCTGTTTTGTGTTCATGACTTTCAGTTCAAGTCTGGAACCTGCAGTAGTTTTAGTATTGTCCACTATAACTCTACAGAAGTCCCTTTTGTAAAGGGAAGTTTTCAGTTTTTATTCTTCATTTGCTAAAATGTCTAAAACATGTTTTGAAGCCACCATGGCAAATTATTTAGTACTGAAAGTTCATGATACTCAGTCCATGATAGAAATTTTGCATTTTCAGTATGAAATGATAAAATTGATGGTAAGTCTTAAATATACACTAGATGGGGGGCACAATCCAGTGTCTTCACGTGCCAGACCCAAGTCCGGGTAAATGCAGAGGGTTGTATCAGTAAGGGCATCCGACATAAAATTTCACCCAAATCAAACATGCGAATCACAAATACGACTTCCATACCGGATCGGTCACGGCCCAGGTTAACAACACTAGTGCTGTTGACCTACAGGGTGCCAGTGGAAATTGGACGTGTTTGTGCGCAAAGAGAGAAGAGGAAGGGCAGGAGTGTAGGAATTAGAGTAGGGACTTTGTCAGGGAAAACTGGAGTATTGGCTGATATGGAGAGAAGGAAGGTGGATAGCTTGTGTGTTCAGGACACCAGGTGGAAAGGTAGCAAGGCCTTTAGATTAGGAGCAGGGTTCAAGCTGCTTTTTAAGCAGTTTAGTGTGGATGGAAAGAGGAATGGAGTAGGAGTTATCCTGAAGGAGGATTTTGCTAGGAATGTTCTGGAGGTGAAGAGAGTGTCAGATAGGGTGATAAGTCTGAAGCTGGAAGTTGAAGGTGTGATGTTGAATGTTGTCAGTGGTTTTGCCCCACAGGTAGGATGTGAGTTAGAAGAGAAGGAGAAATTCTGGAGGGAGACTTCAACGGCCATGCTGGTGAGGGAAACAGAGGTGACAAGGAAGTGATGGGTAAGTTTGGCATGCAGGACAGGAATGCAGAAGGACAGATGGTGGTAGACTTTGCAAAAAGGATGGAAATGGCTGTAGTGAACACATTTTTCCAGAAAAGGGAGGAGCAGAGGATGACATAAGAGTGGAGGCAGGAGCATATAAGTTGATTACATCTTGTGCAGACATTCCAACCTGAAAGAGATCAGTGACTGCACAGTAGTGGTTGGAGAGAGTGTAGCTAGACAGCACAGGATGGTGGTGTGTAGGATGACTCTGGTGGTGAGGAATATGAAGAGGACAAGGGTAGAGCAGAGGACCAAGTGGTGGAAGTTGAAAAAGGAAGAGTGTTGTGTGGCTTTCAGGGAGGAGCTGAAACAGGCTCTTGGAGGTCAGGAGGTTCTTCCAGATGACTGGACAGCTACAGCTAAAGTGATCAGGTAGACAGGTAGGAGTGTGGTGTGTCATCTGGAAAGAGGAGAGCAGATAAAAAGACTTGGTGGTGGAATTCAGGAGTGTGTTAAGAGGAAATGGTTAGCTAAGAAGAAGTGGGACACTGAGGACAGGTTGGCAAGGCAGAGAGACAGAGATGGGAAGGATGTGCACCAGGTTAGGGTGATTAAGGACTGGGATGGAAATGTGTTGACAGGTGCCACAAGTGTGATGGAAAGATGGAAGGAATACTTTGAAGAGTTGATGAATGAGGAAAATGTTAGCGAGCACAGAGTAGAAGAGGTGACTGTTGTGCAGCAGGAAGTAGCAAAGATCAGTAAGGATGAAGTGAGGAAGGCGTTGAAGAGGATGAAGAGTGGAAAGGCAGTTGGCCCTAATGACATACCTGTGGAGGTATGGAAGTGTTTAGGAGAGGTGGCAGTAGAGTTTTGACTGGGCTATTTAACAAGATCTTGGAGAGTGAGAGGATGCCTTAGGAATGGAGGAGACGTGTACTGGTGCCCATCTTTAAGAACAAGGGAGACGTGGAAAGTTGTGGAAACTACAGAGGAATAAAGCTGATGAGTCACACAATGAAGTTATGGGAAAGAGTAGTGGAGGATAGGCTGAGATCAGAAGTAGATTTGGAAAAAGCGTATGACAGGGTGCTGAGAGAGGAGCTGCAGTTTTGTATGAGGAAGTCTGGGGTGGCAGAGAAGTATGTTCGAGTGGTGCAGGACATGTATGAGAGCTATAAGACAGTGGTAAGGTGTGCAGTAGGGGTGACAGAGGAGTTCAAGGTGGAGATGGGACTGAACCAAGGATTTGAGCACCTTCTTGTTTGCTGTGGTGATGGACAGGCTGACAGATGAGGTTAGACAGGAATCTCCATGGACCATAATGTAGTGAGGGCAGGAAGCAGGTGGAGGAAAATCTAGAGAGGTGGAGGTTTGCTCTGGAAAGGAGAGGAATGAAGGTTAGCCACAGTAAAACAGAGTACATGTGTGTAAATGAGCGGGACTCAAGTGAGATTACAGGGAGTAGAGGTGAAGAAGGTGGAGGATTTTAAGTACCTAGGGTCAACAGTCCAGAGCAACGGAGAGTGTGGAAAAGAAGTGAAGAGACGTGTGCAAGCAGGTTGGAACGGGTGGAGGGAAGTTTCAGGTGTGATGTGTGACAAAAGAGTGTCAGCAACAATGAAAGGAAAGGTGTACAAGACAGTGGTGAGATCAGCAATGTTGTATGGTTTAGAGACAGTGGCACTGAGAAAAAGACAGGAGGCAGAGCTGGAGGTAGAAGAGCTGAAGATGTTGAGGTTCTCTTTGGGAGTGTCGAGGATGGATAGGATCAGGAATGAGTACATCAGAGGGACAGCCTATGTTAGATGTTTTGGAGAAAAAGCCAGGGAAGCCAGATTGAGATGGCTTGGACATGTTCAGAGGAGGGACAGCGAATATATTGGTAAAAGGATGCTGAGGTTAGAGCTGCCAGGAAGGAGGCCTAGAGGAAGACCAAAGAGGAGGTTCTTGGATGTAGTGAAGGAAGACATGAGGATAGTTGGTGTGGGTGAGGAGGATACAGAGGATAGGGTTAAATGGAGGCAGATGATTCGGTGTGGCGACCCCTGAAGGGAGCAGCCGAAAGGAAAAGAAGAAGATTAAAGTTTAACTAAATGTGATCCAGGAAAGTTGATTTAACTTTGGTGTTTCTCCTTCGCTGTCACAGTCCCAAGATTATAACACAGTCTCCCTCTTACTATAATAAGTGCTTGTTTTTACTCAAGACATACAGTGGGTACGGAAAGTATTCAGACCCCTTTAAATTTTTCACTCTTTGTGTCACTGCAGCCATTTGCCAAAATCAAAAAAGTTCATTTTATTTCTCATTAACACTCAGCACCCCATCTTGACAGAAAAAAACCAGAAATGTAGAAATTTTTGCAAATTTATTAAAAAAGAAAAACTGAAATATCACATGGTCATAAGTATTCAGACCCTGTGCTCAGTATTGAGTAGAAGCACCCTTTTGAGCTAGTACAGCCATGAGTCTTCTTGGGAATGATGCAACAAGTTTTTCACACCTGGATTTGGGGATCCTCTGCCATTCTTCCTGGGGATCCTCTCCAGTTCTGTCAGGTTGGATGGTGAACGTTGGTGGACAGCCATTTTCAGGTCTCTCCAGAGATGCTCAGTTGGGTTTAGGTCAGGGCTCTGGCTGGGCCAGTCAAGAACGGTCACAGAGTTGTTCCGAAGCCACTCCTTTGTTATTTTAGCTGTGTGCTTAGGGTCATTGTCCTGTTGAAAGATGAACCTTCGGCCCAGTCTGAGGTCTTGAGCAGAGGTTTTCTTCCAGGATATCTCTGTACTTGGCCGCATTCATCTTTCCTTCAATTGCAACCAGTTTGCCTGTCCCTGCAGCTGAAAAACACCCCCACAACATGATGCTCCCATCACCATGTTTCACTGTAGGGATTGTATTGGGCAGGTGATGAGCAGTGCCTGGTTTTCTCCACACATACCGCTTACAATTAACTCCAAAAAGTTCAATCTTGGTCTCATCAGACCAGAGAATCTTATTTCTCATAGTCTGGGAGTCCTTCATGTGTTTTTTGGCAAACTCTGTGCAGGCTTTCATGTGTCTTGCAGTGAGGAGAGGTCTCCGTCGAGCCACTCTGCCATAATGCCCCGACTGGTGGAGGGCTGCAGTGATAGTTGACTTTGTGGAACTTTCTCCCATCTCCCTACTGCATCTCTGGAGCTCAGCCACAGTTATCTTTGGGTTCTTCTTTACCTCTCACCAAGGCTCCTCTCCCACGATTGCTCAGTTTGGCTGGACGGCCAGGTCTAGGAAGAGTTCTGGTCGTCTCAAACTTTTTCCATTTGAGGATTATGGAGGCCACTGTGCTCTTAGGAACCTTGAGTGCTGCAGAAATTCTTTTGTAACCTTGGCCAGATCTGTGCCTTGCCACAATTCTGTCTCTGAGCTCCTTGGGCAGTTCCTTCGACCTCATGATTCTCATTTGCTCTGACGTGCACTGTGAGCTGTAAGGTCTTATATAGATAGGTGTGTGCCTTTCCTAATCAAGTCCAATCAGTTTAATTAAACACAGCTGGACTCCAATGAAGGAGCAGAACCATCTCAAGGAGGATCAGAAGAAATGGACAGCATGTGAGTTAAATATGAGTGTCACTGCAAAGGGTCTGAATACTTATGACCATGTGATATTTCAGTTTTTCTTTTTTAATAAATTTGCAAAAATTTCTACATTTCTGTTTTTTCCTGTCAAGATGGGGTGCTGAGTGTACATTAATGAGAAATAAAATGAACTTTTTTGATTTTGGCAAATGGCTGCAATGACACAAAGAGTGAAAAATTTAAAGGGGTCTGAATACTTTCCGTACCCACTGTATGTGCTCCTCTGATTGGCTGTAAAGAGGACAGGAACTAGAGCAGCTGGCTCTCTAGTGCAGTCACAACAACCTGGAGATGGTAGCGAACTTCAGGAGAAAACCCCTCGCCCACCCCCTCCCACCATCATGAACAGCACTGTGGCACCAGTGGAGTCCACATCGACTCCATTATGAAGAAGGCCCAGCAGATGTTGTACTTCCTGCACCAGGTGAAGAAGTTCAACCTTCCACAGACGCTGCTGACCCAGTTCTACTCAGCGGTCTTCGAATCTGTCTGTGCTCCTCCATCACTGTGCGGTTTAGCTCTGCCTCCAAAAGCAGATATCCGTAGACTCCAGAGGACAGTTCCGACTGCTGAGAAGATTGGTGTTCCCCTACCCACCCTCCAAGACCTGTACACCTCAAGAGTGAGAAAAAGAGCTCAGAAAATCACTCTGGATGCCATTCACCTGAGCCACCACCTCTTACCCTGTGGCCGGCGCTTCAGAGCTCCAAACATCAGGACAGCCCGACACAAAGGAAGCTTCTTCCCTCAGGCCATCCAACTCTTAAATTCATAGCTCTCCACCATTCCCTTCTACTACCTGCACTATGACACTGGCACCTTTTTGCTCCTTGCACACTAAATTAGCTCTCCTTACATTCTGTTTTTAGGTTGCACCTTTTGTAAGCACACTGGACTCTTGTTTGTGTCATGAACTGAGGACCAAATAACTCGCCCACTCTGGTAACTCAGGTACAGAAGTCTGATTTTATTTCAGCAAAATTACAGATTCAGGATACAGATGGGATGACCAGTCATTGGGAAAGCGGCAGGAGACAGATTATGGAGAACGTGGTTGCAGTCAGGGCCGGACATGGGAACACCAGGGTAGTCTAAACTGAAGAGAGGAGGTTGATCCGGGTGGTTTCCACAGGGCAGAATCTGGCAGCATGGGTTTCCTTGGTCAGGGGATCCGGATTAGCTGTTTTAACAACTCAGAGGGCACAGAAATCAGTCAATCATGAAGACAACAGAGCCTTCCTCTTACTTGACGAAATCTTCACATCTCTGGGAAGGGAAACGTGAAACAAAAACATAAGCCGTCTTGGCCGGGCGGATTGCCAGCTTAGTGATTCCGAAACCCCACTCAGTCTTAGTCAATTATGGTGAACAGAAACAACTTAAATCCACTTGCGCAAAAACTCTTCATTGTGTCAAATCTCCAAACAAAGAATAGTCGAGGTTAGCTCCCCTATTATTCTGGCGATTAAGGACGATGATTCAGAAAGCTCCTCTTGAGCAAACAAAAAATCCCTTCGAAAACAGAAAAGGACGGCTAATTAGCTTGGCTGGGTGAGAAAAGGCTACAGGTGATCGGCAGTCCTCCGGTATTTATCTGTAGTCTGAGAAAAGAGCATAGGTGAATTTAATCATGCAATCAGTTAAGCACAGGCAGAGAAAAGAGTCAGACCTGTTTGACCCTTAAAGTAACCCTTAGTAAAAGCATGGAACTGCAAGTCAAGTTGCGGATCATGACAGTTTGGCTATAAAGCTATATGTAATTTGTTTACTTTTTATTATCTGTGCATTTTCTACTTTTGTAGCATTTATGTTTACTTTTTAACTCCTTGTAGCATTTGTATTTATGTCTGTTTGCACTGGAGTACCCCACCTCGTACCAAAACAAATTCCTTGTGTGTGTGGCAATAAAGCTCATTCTGATTCTAATTCTGATTCTGATTCTTATTCTGATTCAGTGGGTCAGTGTAGTCTTCATGATTTTACTCATTCAGTGCAGTTTCTCCTCACGCTTCTCCTCCACCTCTCCCTTTCTCTTTCCACAACGTCCAAGAGCTGCCAACGGCAGCGTCAAAAGCAGCTTCTACTCAATTAAATTCAATTCAGTTTATTTGTATAGTGCCAAATCATAATACAATCATCTCAAGCCACTTTACAAAAAAAAGCAAATGACACTTTTTGGCCCAGACAAAGGTGACGTTCAGAGACAGAACCAGTCGGCCTTCGTTACTGCTGGTTCTTTGCTGTCGGCTCAGTGTGTCTCTGCCCATATATCTGCTTATACCTCCTATCACTTTATCACTCAGGGTCCTAATCCTGTACCTCCTCTGCCTTTTCATTAGCACACTTCTCTGCCTATTACTCTTCCAGCCTCCTCTTCTCTACCTCCTCTCTCCACTCTTTTTCTCCCACTCCCTCTGCCTCTCCATCCCTCTGTCTTTTAATTAACCTTGCTCATTTTCATTAGGGAAAATCTCATCTTCACCTTTGCCTGTACCACCAACCTCTTTTTTCACACAGGCCAGAAATAACGATGGAGAGCAGATAAAAAACCATCTCGTTTTATCTGCTGGTGAATCAAAGTTAATCTCATCACTGCTGCTGGAATATGTGCAACCATTCAATTCAATTCAATTCAATTCAATTCAATTCAGTTCAATTCAATTTTATTTGTATAGCGCCAAATCACAATACAAATCATCTCAAGGCACTTTACAAAAACTAAAAAACCCAAAAGTTCCCTTATGAGCAAGCACTTGGCGACATTGGAGAGGAAAAACTCCCTTTAACTGACGAAAAAACCTCCAGCAGAACCGGGCTCAATTTGTGCGGCCATCTGCCTCGATCGCTTGGGGTGAGTGGATAGAGGAGAGAGAAAAGAACAGCAACAATAAACAACAAATAGACACTGCAGGTTGGTGGGGCCAGTAACTGCACATCAGTGATATACAGCTCCAGGACCGGGGACACCTGAGAGGGAGAGAGCACAAGGTTAGTGACATTCAATGGTGGAATACACATGTGAGGGGGGAGGAAAGGAAGAGAGGAGAAGCGAAGGGGAGGAGAAGGGGAGCTCGGTGCACCGATGGTCCATCTGCAAACTCTGATCAGCAACCACTGTGAAGCCCCAACTGTGTCCACACCAAACTGGGAAAACCATTTCTATTTGGATCTGACCTCGTACACAGAGGCACTGCCATGTTGAAACAGACAAACACAGACAAACAGACAAACACAAATCTGAAGCTGCTGGCTAAGGCTAATCGTAAATATGGGAAAATTATTATTCACGTCGGCAGCAATGACACCCGATTACGCCAATCGGAGGTCACTAAAATTAATGTTGAGTCGGTGTGTAACTTTGCTAAATTAATGTCGGACTCCGTAGTTTTCTCTGGACCCCTCCCCAATCTGACCAGTGATGACATGTTTAGCCGCATGTTGTCGTTCCGTCGCTGGCTGTCTAGGTGGTGTCCAGCAAACGATGTGGGCTTCATAGACAATTGGGCCACTTTCTGGGGAAAACCCGGTCTGGTAGCGAGAGACGGCATCCATCCCACTTTGAATGGTGCAGCTCTCATCTCTAGAAATTTGAGTTTATTAGCCGACCTAAAGCCTGACAATCCAGGGTGGGGACCGGGCCTCTCTGCAGTTTCCTTAGAGCCGCCGTCCCCCTCAAACCACATAGAGATTGTGTCTGCCCCTCGAACATATAAATCAAATAAATCAGAAGTTAAATATGAGGTCCCTTTCATCTAAATCTTTGTCAGTAAATGATTTGATAACTGATCACCAAATTGACCTACTTTATCTTACTGAAACCTGGTTACAGCAGGATGAATATGTCAGTCTGAATGAATCAACCCCCCTCAGTCATAAAAATTATCATGTTCCTCGAAGCACAGGTCGAGGTGGAGGAGTAGCTACAATCTTCCACTCAAACTTATTATTAAACTTTCATCCTCAGAACAGTTATAACTCATTTGAGAGCCTCACTCTTAGTCTCTCACATCCAAACTGGAAAACACAAAAACCAGTTCTACTTGTCACTGTGTACCGTCCACCTGTCCCTTACTCAGAGTTTTTAACTGAATTCCCTGACTTTCTGTCTGATTTAGTGCTTAGATCAGATAAAGTTATTATAGTGGGAGATTTTAACATTCATGTATATGTTGAAAATAACAGCCTCAGCATTACATTTAATTCTATATTAGATTCAATTGGTTTCATTCAAAATGTTAATAAACCCACCCACTGTTTCAATCACACCCTTGATCTTGTTCTGACCTATGACATCGAAATTGAACATCTAATAGTTTTTCCCCCAAATCCTGTTTTGTCAGATCATTCTTTAATAACTTTTGAATTTAAAATGATGGATCATACAGCGTTTGGAAGAAAATTCCACTACAGCAGATGTTTATCCGACAACGCTGTTAATAAATTTAAGAAAATGATTCCATTTTTATTTGCATCTATGCCAAGTATAAACATAGTGGAGAGCAGCTGCCTCAATCCCACTCCCTATCAAATTGATCATGTTGTTGACAGCGCTGTAACCTCACTGCGTGAAATGCTTGATTCTGTAGCCCCTCTGAAAAAGAAGTTGGTGAATCAGCGAAGACTAGCCCCATGGTATAATTTACATATTCGTACCTTAAAGCAGGCATCATGAAGGCTGGAAAGGAAGTGGCGTTCCACAAACTTAGAGGAAATTTTTCTAGCCTGGAAAAACAGTCTACTAACATATAAAAAAGCTCTCCGTAAAGCCAGAACTGCATACTATTCATCACTAATAGAGGAAAATAAGAACAATCCCAGGTTTCTTTTCAGCACTGTAGCCAGGCTGACAAAAAGTCACAGCTCTGTTGAGCCCAGTGTTCCCGTAGCTCTCAGCAGTGATGAATTTATGAGTTTCTTTACAAATAAAATCACAACTATTAGAGATAAAATTCAGCAGATGCTTCCTATACCTGCAATAAATGAATCTTCTACTACAGTAGCTCTTGAATCATCTGTAGGACCTCAGTTATGTTTAGACTGCTTCTCTCCCATAGATCTCTCTGAATTTACATCAGTAGTTGCTTCATCGAAATCATCAACGTGTCTCTTAGACCCCATCCCGACTAGACTGCTTAAAGGCACCCTGCCATTAATGAACTCATCTTTATTGGACTTGGTAAATTTATCTCTAGTATCAGGCTATGTACCACAGGCCTTTAAGACTGCAGTAATCAAACCTTTACTCAAAAAGCCTAGTCTTGATCCAGGAGTCTTGGCTAATTATAGACCAATATCCAACCTGCCATTTATTTCTAAAATCCTAGAAAAAGCTGTTGCTAAGTAGCTATCAGACCACTTACACAGGAATGAACTATTTGAAGATTTTCAATCAGGATTTAGAGCACATCATAGTACAGAAACAGCACTGTTGAAAGTTACCAACAATCTTCTCTTAGCCTCAGATAATGGACTTGTTTCAATACTTGTCCTCCTAGACCTTAGTGCAGCATTCGACACCATTGACCACAACATCTTATTACAGAGACTGGAGCATGTGATTGGTATCAGAGGAACAGCGTTAAAGTGGTTCCAATCCTATTTATCAGACAGATTCCAGTTTGTTCATGTCCATGATGAACTTTCCACACGAACAAAACTTAGTTATGGAGTTCCACAAGGCTCCGTGCTAGGACCGATTCTGTTCACCTTGTACATGCTTCCTTTAGACAGTGTTATTAGGAAGCACTCTATTAATTACCACTGCTATGCAGATGACACTCAGTTATATCTATCTATTAAACCTGTTAACACAAACCAGTTAACCAGACTTCAAGCCTGTCTAACGGACATAAAGGCCTGGATGACCAGTAACTTTTTACTTTAAACTCGGAGAAAACAGAAGTCATTATATTTGGGCCAAAAAATCTCAGAAATAACTTTTCTCAATTTATAGCTACTCTAGATGGCATAACCCTGGCCTCTAGCACTACTTAAACCTTGGAGTTATTTTTGACCATGACATGTCCTTTAACTCACACATAAAACAAATCTCTAGAACTGCATTCTTTCACCTGCGCAACATTTCCAAAATTAGGAACATCCTGTCTCAAAATGATGCAGAAAAACTAGTCCATGCATTTGTTACCTCAAGGCTAGATTACTGTAACTCATTACTATCTGGATGTCCCAATATCTCCATAAAAAGCCTCCAATTAATCCAGAATGCCGCAGCCAGAGTCCTGACAGGAACTAGCAAGAGAGATCATATTTCTCCTATATTGGCTTCTCTTCATTGGCTCCCTGTAAAATATAGAATAAAATTTAAAATCCTTCTTCTCACATACAAATCCCTTCATAATCAAGCTCCTTCATACCTCAAAGACCTCATAGTACCATATTATCCCAATAGACCACTTCGCTCTCAGAGTGCAACCTGCAGTGTCTATTTGTTGTTTATTGTTGCTGTTCTTTTCTCTCTGCTCTATCCACTCACCCCAACCGGTCGAGGCAGATGGCCACCTAAACTGAGCCCGGTTCTGCTGGAGGTTTTTTCTTCCGTTAAAGGGAGTTTTTCCTCTCCACTGTCGCCAAGTGCTTGCTCATAAGGGATTTGTTGGGTTTTTTTGTTTTTTTTGTAGAGTGCCTAGAGATGATTTGTATTGTGATTTGGCGCTATACAAATAAAATTGAATTGAATTGAATTGAATTGAGGAGAGGAGAGGAGAGGAGAGCTCAGTGCATCCTCTGGCAGACTAGACCTATAGCAGCTTAAGTAATGGGGCTTTTCCACTAGCACGTTTTCACTCAGCTCGGTTTTTTTTTTGGTTTTCCATTAGGGGACAGAACCTGGTAGCAGGAACTTTTTAGCACCTCCTCAACTGAGGTTCCAAGAGAGCCGATACTAAAATATGACATCAACAGGCTGTAGGCCACTGATTGGCCAGGGAATAACGTTACTGGAAGAGTCATGAGCAAGAATTAACCTGGCATTTGGTTTTCCATTTTTATTGTCTTTTGCGAGGCAAATAGCTAACACTACTCACCAAACAACACCGTGGTCTTACGAGGAGGTGCAGACATTTCTGTGCATGGTGGTGCCAGCTTCACGCCACTGTGAGAGCAGTCCAAGAGCGAAGTGCTCTATTGGAATGATATGGTACTAGGAGGTCTTTAAGGTATGAAGGAACTTGATCATGAAGAATTTTAAATTCTATTCTGGATTTTACTGGGAGCCAATGAAGAGAAGCTAATATAGTTCTCTTGCTAGTTCCTGTCAGGACTCTGGCTGCAGTATTCTGGATTAACTGGAGGCTTTTGTTTCATGATGTCGTCAAGATAAACAAAAACAAATTTGTTTAAAAAAATCTCTGAAGATGTCATTGATCATTGACTGGAAAACGGCGGGGGCGTTGGAAAGGCCGAACGGCATCACCAAATATTCAAAATGCCCTAGAGGGGTTTCTGATGAGGCAACTTGTTTTTTTGGCTGTTGTGGGCAATTTCTAAGCATGTGACCCGACTCACCACAGTATAGACACAAACCCCCCTGGAACCGCCGCCGCTCTTCAGGGCTCAGACCAGCATGACCCAGCTGCATGGATTCCTCTAGGTCCGTGGAGGTAGTCGTGGGGGTCGGGAAGAACTTGGGAGCTGACTGCCGTGCCGCGGATTCCAGGGCAGATGGGCCTGGGGAAAACCGTTCCAACTTGGCTCTCTCTCGTTGCCTCTCCTGGATGCGACCATCCAGAAGGATCACCTGGTCTATAAAAGATGGGAAATCGGGAGCTTGGGCCCTACAGGTTAGCTCATCTTTGAGTTGTTCTAAAAATCCTCATTTAAACAACTCCCTTAATTCCGGTCCTGCCCATCCCATGCATGCCGCCACTGTTCTAAACTCGATGGCATAATCCACCACACTCCTATTTCCCTGACGCATGGTGAGTAGCCGCGTATCGGCGTCTCCAGCGTGATCAGGACGGTCAAACACCTGCCTGAAAACCTCGAGAAACTGGGATAGTGTCAGGTTAGTTAATGTTCTGGACGAAGATTCTGCCTCCGCCCACATGAGCGCACTTCCCTGTAACAGTCCGACTATAAAAGAAATCTTGGACTTATCTGTGGTCTGGGGTTGCATTTCAAAGATGTTCAAACACTGAAGAAGAAATCCTCCGCAGATTCCAGGGTTTCTGTGATACGGTTCAGGATCCATGACGTGCGGGTCAGGCTGGTGCATAGGTGGGGGTGGCTGATCATTTGTAGGGTTTGATGTGTTTGCTTTGCTCGTTCATCTTGTCTTCTTCCCTTATCCTCGTTCTTGACATTTAGTTATCTTGTCTTTGTGATCTTGTTACCTTGTCTTCCTGTTGAGAGAGTTCCCTCCTCTCGTTCCTGATTGTGTTCTGTGATCTGTGAACTATCCCTGTGCGATTTGTGTTTTTGTGTGGACTTATCAGGTACTTTGTTTTTCCCAATGTGTTTCCCTGCCTGAAAATGTATGAAATGAGGTGTGTTTTTGTATTTTTTGGAAAGCATGTAGCAAAATTTAACAGACCCAGACTTTAAAAACGTTGTTTATATGTCTATCCTTCATTATCTATACTGCTTATCCTGTAGAGGGTCATGGCTGGAGAGGGTCATCTCACATCCCACCTGCTCATAGAAAAGCACGAAGAGTCAGTAATAGAAAATAAACACACATACGTATTCAAGCTCTCCTTCAAATAATGTCAAAAAAGTTCCAAAACAAGAACTTTTAATAAAAAAAGGTTGTTAGATGTACATAAACACAGTATAGTCTGAGGCAGCTTTAACTTTCAGTCATCTCAAAAGATTCCCCACCCTCCACTAAATGCTCATGGCCCAGAACTCATTGACCTTATTTTCTTCAACCTCAAGCTAGAAAATAGAATTAATTAGTAAATCCACCAGTGGGTTTAGACAACAACACTATCTATTTAGCATGTCAAAACAGACTCTGATGACAGCTTCATGGACTGGTGTGGGTTAGGGTTAGAGTGGTGGCCTTCAGGAAATTCAGGGGACTACACTCTCAGACTACAATCAGTCAAATACCTGGGAGTACATCTGAACTGGACTGGTCTGCACAAGAAATTATTTTGATATGTGTTTTGATTACACACTTAACAGCAATGGTGCCCCAAAGGGGGGGCTGTAATAAATTAACTTAGTCGCCTCACACATTTTCACTCTAATTTCCTCTCCAGGTTGTCCGTTTTCAGAATCTTCTCTCTATCTGAGAAGGACACTGCGGCAGGTTAACACTGGCAGCTAGCAAGCAGTCTGCTATTCATTCGAAGCCAGTCCAGACAGTCCAGAAAGCTAACCAGTAAGTAAGTTGCTGTATTATTAATTTTAAGTAGTGTCTGCCTAAATGTTACCATGTCTTTTTAATATGATTTTAATGATTTTAAACAGTTGAGAGAGTAGCGTTAGTAGATGCTGACAATGTCTATGAGCTATTTTAGTCAATGTGTGTGCTGACCGCGGTGGTGTGTCAATTTACAAACACAAACAGCTATAATAAATCAAACTATTTTAAAAAATTATTAAACGTGTTTTTTCAAAATGTTTGTGTGTTTCTCAAAATTGAGGTAAAAGCGTTTGATGTATATTGTCTTTTTAATGGAAAAGAGTCAAGGAGCATGCACCGACAGCCACGAGCTGAACTCAATCTGAGGTACCACTTAGAGGCCCAATTTGGTGTGCCACCCCAAGATTTTCTCTGGCCCCCCTCTGGCAACCCCTGTGACAATTTTCTGGGGGCACCAATGTTTAATAAACACTGGAATAAACTGAGTACAGATCTCAAGAAAATGAGAGAAACAAGCTGTAGATGATGGAAATCAGAATAAGTCACTATGTGACATTCTTTGAGCGTTTTATGCTTCTTGATTTAGTTGAGAACAATCTGGGTCAGCAAGAAACACTAAAATATAGTTTAATAACACTTACATGTGAAATATACACAAATTTCATTTAGCTAATATACACAAATTTCAGGCCAAACTAAGAACAAATCCATGTCACGCAGGGTCACCTCCACACTTTGTTCTGACACAGAGCAGAGACGTACACTCAGCCTGTTTTCCCTCAGTCTCAATTACACACCTCTTAACCTCAGAGGTCACGTCACACAGATGTCAGACCACATCAGACTTTAGCCTGGCTGTTTAAACTTAAGAGGCTGCCTGTTATGTTGCTATCTCTCACAAAAATTACATTGGAGCAGTGGAGCAGACAAGAGGCCATGAGACTGGAGGGATGAGCTCATCATTGGAGCCGTTCATTAGACCAGCTCAATAGGGCAGATCCTGCACCGTTAATTTGGGCAGCTCACTGGACAGAGATAAATTGAGGCTGTTATATTGGCTAGAGAAAGAGATGCGTTCTCTAAATCTATTACAGGTCTGGGGGGGGGGGGTGTAATATATAACAATATGTAAAGACATTGATAGTTTGCTAGACTTTTTTGGTAGACTGATTATGTACACCAGTCAGCCATAACATTATGACCACTGACAGGAAAAACAGCCAGTGTAAGGATCTCGGTGGCTCTAACAAGTGTGGTGGCTGGATGACTGGGTCAGACCATCTCCCAAACTACAGACCCTGTTGGGTATTCCTAGTCTGCAGTGGTTAGTGCCAACCAAAAGTTGTCTAAGGAAGGACAAACGGCGACAGGGTCGTGGGTGTCCAAGGCTCACTGAAAACTAGGTTAACCTGCTGTAGATTAAACTGTGGAAACATCACCAGGATAATGGGCATTTTATAGACAGTAGACTGGGGACATCTGCCCGCAGAGCAGGTTGACGATGTAGGAGAGAGTATGTGGATGGAAACCAAGGAAGAAGAGCTTTTTAGCTGCATGTAGGACTGTTTGGCGCCTAATTTCTAAAGCTGGAAACCAAAGACTGCTACCATATTATAGACCACTTGTTTTTCCTCTCTCTGACCTCTTTTGGAACAGCTATTAACAGTTTTGACTTACACAAGGCTGTAGTAAAACCTGAGTTGTGCAGAGATGTGGATGTGTGCAGGCTCATTTAGTCATTATAAGTGTGATTTGTGTGTATGTGTGTACAACATTATGCTTGCCTCTCATGAAAGACAGGTTCATTACAGCATTTAAAGCAAGACCTTACTTTTCACATGGCCCATGTTAATACAAGCTTACAAACGCTGGTTTTAAGACATTTTCCGGTGCTCTTTAGTGCAGACTCTCAAAACAGAATCAAGAGGTGTGTCATCTCAAATCAGCCGCCCTCTGTTGACACCCACTGATCACTGATCACCCACTTCTTGCATAAAGCATCAAGCAGCCCAACACATACAAACAGACCCTGCAGCGTGGTTCCTGTTGGATGTCATGAATACCAGTTTGAAAACACACAACACACACAAACACACCTTTCTTTGATTTTACAAGCCAATTATGTGGAAGAAAGGCAAGGTTCATGTGGGGTCACAGCTCAGACAGTGATTTCTGGTGCTTGGTACCAGAAAGCAGATTCCAGATTGAGGTCTCACACTCTCCTGACTACATGCTGGCCTAGCGCTCATTCATCCTGTAAGTCTTTTTTGTCACTAATTCACTGTTTCTCTCATTTTGTCTCTCATTTTGTCTCTTTCACCTCTCTCTCTGGTGCCAGATGCATAAAACTCTGTATATAATGGTGCACAACTTGCAGTTCATGAAACAGTTTGATAAGAATCAATTTGTAGCTGTGTCTTGATGAATCAGCTGAGAAATAGAGATTACCAGTTGCAGCTGAGACATGCTAGTGCCAAAACGCACAAAGCAGCATTTTTCTACACATAAATTAACCCATACGTCTTCCTGTAAGTCTCAGATTTGACTATTTATCAAGTTTTTCCCACTTTACTGACTCACTCTAATTCAATTTGTTATAGCTGTGAATGGGTGAGAAATTAGGTTTTATTATTTAGGAGAGCTGTATGGAAATATGCAATCGTGTGTGTGTGTGTTTTCCAGTAGATTGTCTGCACACACAATGTGCAGTCACTTTGTTTCACTCAGTCAGTGGAGATAAAATACAGCAAAATGGTGACAATTCCACAGTTATCAACTGTACAACAAGCTGCCTCCAGGCAACATGCTGCTATTTTTAATGACCATCCAACCTGTTCATACCCACACACAAATACAAATGTTCAGGGGTCGCCATTTAACCCTATCCTCTGAATCCTCCTCACCCACACCAACTATCCTCATGTCCTCCTTCACTACATCCAAAAACCTCCTCTTTGGTCTTCCTCTAGGCCTCCTTCCTGGCAGCTCTAACCTCAGCATCCTTTTACCAATATATTCGCTGTCCCTCCTCTGAACATGTCCAAGCCATCTCAATCTGGCTTCCCTGGCTTTTTCTCCAAAACATCTAACATAGGCTGTCCGTCTGATGTACTCATTCCTGATCCTATCCATCCTCATCACTCCCAGAGAGAACCTCAACATCTTCAGCTCTTCTACCTCCAGCTCTGCCTCCTGTCTTTTTCTCAGTGCCACTGTCTCTAAACCAGACAACATTGCTGGTCTCACCACTGTCTTGTACACCTTTCCTTTCATTCTTCCTGACACTCTTTTGTCACACATCACACCTGACACTTTCCTCCACCCGTTCCAACCTGCTTACATACATCTCTTCACTTCTTTTCCACACTCTCCGTTGCTCTGGACTGTTGACCCTAGGTACTTAAAATCCTCCACCTTCTTCTCCTCTACTCCCTGTAATCTCACAGTTCTACTTGAGTCCCTCTCATTTACACACATGTACTCTGTTTTACTGTAGCTAACCTTCATTCCTCTCCTTTCCAGAGCAAACCTTCACCTCTCTAGATTTTCCTCCACCTGCTCCCTGCTCTCTGACAATATCATCTGCAAACATCATGGTCCACAGAGATTCCTGTCTAACCTCATCTGTCAGCCTGTCCATCACCACAGCAAACAAGGGGCTCAAAGGCATGCACCACTCGAACATACTTCTCTGCCACTCCAGACTTCCTCATACAAAACAAGCTCCTCTCTCGGCACCTTGTCATACACTTTTTCCAAATCCACAAAGACAATGCAGCTCCTTCTGACCTTCTCTGTACTCCTCCATCAGCATTCTCAAAGCAAATATTGCATCTGTGGTTCTCTTTCTTGGCATGAAACCATACTGCTGCTCATAAATGCTCACTTCTGACCTCAGCCTAGCCTTCACTACTCTTTCCCATAACTTCATTGTGTGACTCATCAGCTTTATTCCTCTGTAGTTTCCACAACTCTGCATGTCTCCCTTGTTCTTAAAGATGGGCACCAGTACACGTCTCCATTCCTCAGGCATCCTCTCACTCTCCAAGATCTTGTTAAGTAGCCCAGTCAAAAACTCCTCTCCTAAACACTTCCATACTTCCACAGGTATGTCGTCAGGACCAACTTCCTTTCCACTCTTCATCCTCTTCAACGACTTCCTCACTTGCCAACCTGTACAAACCTCCTTAGTGTCCAACCTATCATACAAATTCTCATATGTCCTTTGTTTGGCCTTTGCCACCTCTACCTTCACCTTACACTGCATCTCCCTGTACTCCTGTCTGTTCTCTTCTGTCCTCTCAGTGTCCCACTTCTTCTTAGCTAACCTTTTCCTCTTAACACACTCCTGAACTTCCTCATTCCACCACCAAGTCTCCTTATCTGCTCTTCTCTTTCCAGATGACACACCAAGTCCCCTCCTACCTGTCTCCCTGACCACTTTAGCTGTAGCTGTCCAGTCATCTGGAAGAACCTCCTGACCTCCAAAGAGCCTGTTTCAGCTCCTCCCTGAAAGCCACACAACTTCCACCTCTCTCACCACTAGGGATACCCTGAATCACCTCATCCATCTCCCTCCAGAATTTCTCCTTCCATTCTAGCTCATCATCATCCTTCATCCTTGCTCCTCCCTTTTCTGGAAAAATGTGTTCACTACAGCCATTTCCATCCTTTTTGCAAAGTCTACCACCATCTGTCCTTCTGCATTCCTGTCCTGCATGCCAAACTTACCCATCACTTCCTTGTCATCTCTGATTCCCTCACCAACATGGCCGTTGAAGTCTCCCTCCAGAATTTCTCCTTCTCTTCTAACTCACATCCTACCTGTGGGGCATAACCACTGACAACATTCAACATCACAACTTCAACTTCCAGCTTCACACTCATCACCCTATCTGACACTCTCTTCACCTCCAGGATGTTCCTAGCAAAATCCTCCTTCAGGATAACTCCTACTCCATTCCCCTTTCCATCCACACCATGATAAAACAGCTTGAACCCTGCTCCTAATCTAAAGGCCTTGCTACCTTTCCACTTGGTGTCCTGAACACACAAGATATCCACCTTTCTTCTCTCCATCATATCAGCCAACTCTCTAGTTTTCCCTGACGAAGTCCCTACATTCAAAGTCCCTACTCTAATTCCTACACTCCTGCCCTTCCTCTTCTCTCTTTGCACCCAAACACGCCTTCTTCCTCTCCTTCTTCGACCAACAGTAGTCCAATTTCCACTGTAAGTCAACAGCACCAGTGGCAGTCATTGTTAACTCGGGCCACGACTGATCCGGTATAGCAGTCGTATTTGTGAATTACATGTTTGATTTGGCTGAAATTTTACGTCAGATGCCCTTCCTGACACAACCCTCTGCATTTACCCGGACTTGAGACTGGCACATGAAGACACTGGATTGTGCCCCCCCTGTGGTTGCACTAGAACAGGCAGGGACTAACACAGGGAAAAACACAATACATTTAAGTAAAAAACTAAAACACACAGAGCCAGTACAGAACACAAGTAGGAATCCCGTGCATAACAAGATAAACCAGCTGTCATGATGTTTTGGTCTTTTATTTTGAGGCAGTTTCCTGTTTTCTCCTGTGTGGTTTTGGTTGACTTTATTTCTCGTTGGTTCATTGGTTTCACCTGTGTTTAACTGGTCTTCAGTTTTGTCTATTTACACCACCTGCCTTCCTTTGTTCTTTGTCGGAGCATTGCACAGTGTACATGTGTTTGCATAAGCGTTTTTTAGTAGTGAGAAGAAGCCCGGTAGCGCTCGCCACATGCCTCCAGCAACAAGAGCGGCTTCAGTTTCCCCCACCCGGTGTTGTCTATGGAGAAGATCAAGGAGTTTGTAGAAGTTTTTTCATCTTCACGCACTTTGCTGGAGATCAGCAGGAAGCTACAACTTCCCTTCCACGAGGCAAAGCGGCAATGCCCTGCGGCACTCCAACCCTTTTTGTAGACCTTCCAGCATTATTACATGCCAGTTCTCCAGTCTTTGGCCAGCCACTCATCTAAGCGCCCAGTCGGCCCTTCGCCAGATTACGAACCCCTGGCCAGTGTGCCCAGACCCCGGCCAGTGTGCCTGTGTCCCAGTTCCTGACTGTGTCCTGTCCCATGCTTCACCGCCAGCCTTCCAGCCTTCGACACCGGAGCCTCAATCATTAACGCCGGCGGAGGCACATGCCATCTGGCGGGAGTTGAAGGCTCAGCCCCTGGCTCCCTGGGATCTGGCTCCCATCTCCGCTGGCGGCACATTCGCTGCCCAGCCAGAGCCCCTCTTCGCTGCCCAGCGTTCGGAACCTCAGTGCGCCAACGAAGCTGTTCCCACAGAGGTTCCTCCCCGGTGTTCAGACCCTCCAGTTCCAGTCCCTCCAGGTCCCGGCGAAGGCACCCACGCCAAGGTCCAGTCCACAGTGCCAGTCCCTTGGAGTTGGGGCGAAGGCGGTCAAGCCAAGCTCCAGCCTGTTCCTGTCCAGTCCATTCCTGTCCAGTGTGTTCCTGTCTAGTCCGTTCCAGTCCAGTCTGTTTCAGTTCAGTCTGTTCCTGTCCAGCCTGTTCCTGTCCAGCCCGTTCCTGTCCAGTCCACTCCTGTCCAGTCCGCTCCTATCCAGCCTGTTCCTGTCCCTCGGCATCAGGGTAAAGGAGCTCATGCCAAGGCCCAGTCACCAGCTCCAGCCTCAGAGTCCAGCACTGCGGAGCCAGAACCTGAGCCAGAGTCCAGTGCTGTGGAGCCAGAACCCGAACCAGAATCCAGCGCTGCGGAGCCAGAGTCCAGAACGGTGGAGCCCGAACCTGAACCAGGAGCCAGCGCTACAGAGCCTGAGCTGTGCCTGTTCCTCTCTCATCTGAGAGGCCGTCCACCCGAACGGCTTCTGACCCATGCCTGTCTGAGAGGTCGTCCACCCAAACGACCTCGGATCTTTGTCTGCCCGAGAGACCGTCCTCCGGAACGGCCTTGGAACCTTGCCTGTCTGAGGGGCCGTCCTTCCAAGCGGCTCCGGACTTTGTTTGACCAAGAGGTTGACCTTGCCGTCAACCCGGAACTCTGCCTTGTCAGAACCTTGTTTATTGAACTTGTACTCGGCTCCCTCCAGCCCTGGATTTTGTTTTGTTTGAATTATGTTTTATTGGCTGTCTGGAATCCAGCCTTGAGGGAGGGGGGGTTCTGTCATGAGTTGGATTTTCAGTTCCAGTTTTGGTCTTTTGTTTTGGGGCAGTTTCCTGTTTTCTCCCATGTGGTTTTGGTTGACTTTATTTCTTGGTTCATTGGTTCGACCTGTGTTCAATTGGTCTTCAATTTTGTCTATTTATACCACCTGCCTTCCTTGGTTCTTTGTCGGAGCATTGCACGGTGTACATGTGTTTACATAAGCATTTTTTAGTAGTGAGAAGAAAAGTCTTTTCTGTTCTGTTCTGAAACGCCAAGTGGTGTTATTTTTCTGTCCTTTTCTGTCTGCCCGTCTGCCTGTCCGCCGAGCGGCGGAGATCTGCCCGTACGCCGAGTGGCGTGTCTTGTTTTGTCTGCCTGCCTGTCCGCCAAGTGGTGGAAATAATTTATGTTTTGTGCCTGAGACCTGGAAGATCCAGGGAATAAAACCAGTGATGTCCTGCACTTGGGAACTCCTCTCCTTCTTCATCACCACAAGTAGGAATAACACCAGCAAACTAAAAGCAAAGGAACTCAGGCTTAAATACACAATTTAACAAGACACAGCTGAAAATAATCAAACACTGATTAACAAGGTAAAGCTAACATGGGACAGGAACACACTAGGAACAGGAAATACCTTAAAAATAAAAGACACATAAACAGGGATTATGACACATACAGCATAAACGAAGACAATGAAAATCCATAACCTTCATGGCCATCCTCTCAGGGTGGACTATGTGTGTAGGGGTGTCCACAGAGATGCGCTGGCTATTAATTTTCCACTTGTTTTCTGTCCAGTCCATCATTGGTTGACAAAGGCTTTGTGAAGTCCACAACATTAATTTGTCTTACTAAGTGTGAAGCCATGTAAACACAACTACTCTGTAAGATAGATTGGAAAAATGCATTT
The DNA here is from genome assembly GCF_900324485.2 of Mastacembelus armatus. Classification (NCBI taxonomy): domain Eukaryota; kingdom Metazoa; phylum Chordata; class Actinopteri; order Synbranchiformes; family Mastacembelidae; genus Mastacembelus; species Mastacembelus armatus. The sequence continues at coordinate 27,332,696 of NC_046645.1, forward strand.
TTAAATTCACCAATCACCAACTGCTGCAATGTGAGGCTTTAAAATCAACAACAAAAATCTGCATCTCTTTTAAAATGGTAGCTCCAGAGTTTATGTCCATAGTCCCAAACAGCACATCCATTTTGGGTAGAAAAAATAACCAAGCTCATTGTTAAATATTTTCTCATGTATGGAAAATTGTAGATGTTAAAATATTATCAGAAACTCATAAAGGGCATGAGTTACTTACCATCCTTTAATAAGCAGAATAATTTAGTTTCATTTTATATTATCAGTTGTTTGTTGGAGAGGGTGTCAGAGCCAGATATGACAATAAGGAATGAGTGTAGCTGGGGAAAGATAAACACAGACTTATTAAAACATGGAGCTGTCAGAAAGTCGGACTAACCAGAGAAAGCATTCAAGATTTTTTCTCAGTATCTTAAAGGACGAACACAAGAGACTGCATTTATCAGTGTTTTAAAGGAAAGAGGGACAAAACGCTGCTTATCACTGCTCTAAAGAAGAGAAAAGAGGTGGAGGAAGTGATTATGAGTATTCCTGTGGAAAGAAAAGGTTTTATCAGAAATACTGATAAAAGGCAGAAGGGGAAGTTTATCAATGCTTCAAAATACACTATGGAATTTTTTCTGTGTGTTGCAAGAGGACAGAGAAAAAAGTGGTCAGTTTTTAGTGAAAAGATTTTAAAAGTATTTTGTTAAGACCATATACACAAACAAAAGGCACATTACATCAAAAACTTAAAAGCAGAAAAGGGCATTGAAAAAGACACGATGAGGTGCCATCATCTTTCAGCTCATTATGTTTTCGTGATCTGGAGAAAAATAAATCACACATCCAGCACATCAATCAGCAAAGGAGCCCCCCAGGGATGTGTGCTCTCCCCCCGTTCTCCTCCCTCTAGCCCATGACTGCACCTCAGGGGACTGTTACTTCTGAGGTTTGCAGACAATACATCAGTCTCATTCGAGATAGTGACAAGTCTTCGTACAAACGGGAGGCTGAACAGCTGGCTCTGTGATGTGGTCCCACAACCCTGAGGACAGTGGAGATGACACGGTTCAAAGAAAGAGGTCCCATGAAGAAGGATGTGCTGACCCTTCACCATGAGCATCAATCAGCCTCGTTATCTCGGGCACCATGAGACTCCTGAAGGAAAAGTAATATCTAACTGCTTTTATTGAAAAAGCAGTTACTGAAGCACTTTTCTGCTCATCTGTTCCAATACCAATTCTCCCAGTACTCAGGCTGGGTTGAGGGCTCAAAAATGCTGGAATATTTTAACCACTTTACAGCATTCATAGATTATTATTACAGCACTGTCCACCTTTTAGCCCAGTCATGAGCACTCTCTTTGCTTTAATAGGACGTCTTAATCTAATTTAACAGACCTGTTTATCCATGCACTCACCTTTCACCTCCCATCCACCAATTAACCCTAACCCTGCCCTTCCCTCCACCTGTATGCACACCTGTCCCTAATTAACCCATTAAACCCTTCAGTCAACCTGCTCAATATCTCCAGTCTTGTTTGAGTTTGTTTTCTATTTTAATGCTTCAGTTTCTTTAGATGTTGTTTGTCTCCACTGATTCTCTAGTTGGAGTTAAAGCTTTTTCTGCCTAAGTGCCTTTTTCTGCCTAAGTAGAATTTATCTATCCCCCTGTCACAATGTGTGAACTCAAGGTATCTCTGGAGGCAAAGAAGTGGTACTGTGGTCATGTTATGGCTGAAAACTAACCTATGTAAAGAGATGTGCACCAGTGCTGATCAGGTAAATGAGATCAGTGCATCCTCACTGCTATACAGACAAACTAAAGCGTTCTTTGTTCTACTCCTGTCAGCTGAGTCTGCTTCAGTTTGCTTTTAATTGTAACACTAACAGAAGCCACGAGGGGACAGTTTTGTCTAATTTGTGCTACAGAAAATACATGAACACTGGTGAAACAGTCTGCACTGAGACTGAGCAAAAGCTTTTACAGGCTGCTGAAGAACAAGCGCAAGCAAAGCAACACTGCACTGCACTTGTAAGGGGCTGTCAACCAACTGATGCTGTCAACCAGTCCCAGTTTGTCCATTTGTCCTTCAGCTACAGCTGCAGAACTGAAAAACAGAGCAAGGCTGACATCTAATGGAAGGAGACCTACTAACAGATTAACTGTATTGGTTCTTGCTTCTTGTTTTTAGTGTTTCTCTTATACTTGTCATACTGTGATTTAAAAAAATGGGACAGCTTCAGAGTCAGACCTCATATTTTCAAGTCTAATAAAAAAATGATGCATTTTGTTTTGAGATGACTTGGGAACTTTAAAAAATTAAGTCATCAGATAAATGTTAGAAAAATCGGCCACAGTGTTTAGGATTTTGCAGTTTTTCCAGCATTTACACACACATATATTTTATTTATACCCAAGGGAAAATTCAGGTATAATTTAATATTAAATATGGTTTTTGGTGGTAATATTGGTAATAATCCAAATAGTTTTCAGAAAAACTGACACATATTCATGATTTCTTCATGATTTCTACTTTTGACCTCAAACTTTTCCCCCATCAATGTCATTTTAAGCTCTGAGAGTGACACATTTTTAGTTGTAGTCCAATGTCCATCTGATTCCTTCAACAGGTTCTGGATATTTACCAAAGAACAGGTAGAAATAATATCTAGTCAGCCTGCAGTTGCCCTAAGAATCCTTTACTCAGACCAGAACAACAATATTAATTCAGATACCCCCAGAATAACATATTCAGGGCTGTCAGGTAATTATGAGACATCACTTCATATCCCCAGTTGATATTTGTCAGAATAATATCTCCTGATACTACCCAGGAGATATTATTGTCGTGATTGTACAGATTAGATGGTCATTTTAATCCTGTGAGAATCTTTTATCTTTTACAGGTTTAATAATCTTGATTAATAACTAAACATCTTCTTATGTTATTACATTTTCCCTGAACTGCAGATTATTCATTTCAGTTTCCTTTTCTCTGCCTTTGACAAAAGATTCTGTGTTAAGGTTTACTGATTGAATTATCAGATTTAAAGTACTGCTATCTAAGAAATATAATTAACCTGAATCAGTGACATGCAACACTGATCACTGAAACTCTGTCTTTACGTGGCTGAATGGCACAGAAGTAATAGTCGTATTATGTTGGCTTACAGAGCCAGGTTATGATCTTTTGAATGGCATTTTAAAGCACACTCCAGTGATTTTTATATTCCACTTCCATAAAGTTGGAAACTCAGATGAAAAAGCTTAAACATGGATAACGTCAATCAAACCTGTAGAGGCTGAGATACCCTTTCAGCTTCTAAAAACTCTCAAGACATGTCCCTCTGCAGTAAAAAATTGTGTATCTGCCACCAGACACTGGTACATGTCATGTCTCACTCTGTTGGTTTGTTTCAACCATGACAGTCTTCATCTATTTTAGTTTTGTAGCTTAAACTTAATAAGCTGAAGAAGTTGTTATCAGTCACTACGGACACAGAGTATCGAGGCTTTTTAGGAGACTTTATTTGCAGCGGACAGGATCGTGGAGAAGAGACGGCGTCTGGAGATCAGAGGAAGCAGAGGGCTGGAAACACCAGGTAGGAATGGTAGCAGGAAACTCACGGGAGATCCGGTCGTGTGGGTAGAGTCCTTTGAATAGCGGCAAGCACGGCGTAGACTTTAGCCTGGCAGTCACTAACGAGATCGGACATGTATTCCAGGGAGGTAGGCGTCTTTATGGGAACTGAGGAGCGATGGACAGGTGAGTCTAATTACTCATTAAAACTCAGGTGAACTGGAACGTCTTACCGGATAGGCGGGAGTGTCCGACCGAGCCATGACAGTACCCCCCCCTTCACGGTCCGCTCCTGAGGGCCGACCCCGGCGTCGTGGTGGTCTTCCTCTACCCCGCGGAGCAGGACGGTTAGGGTGATCCCTGTGGAATGCTGTCAGGAGATTCGGATCCAAGACATCATCTCTAGGAACCCAAGATCGCTCCTCGGGTCCATATCAGAAAGTTCGTAAGAAGCGTGTGATCTCTTGGATCTTCCTCTCGGTTTGTCCGTTAGTCTGCGGATGGTAGCCTGACGATAGACTCACGGTGACGTTCAGAAGAGAGAAGAAGGCCCTCCAGACTCGAGATATGAACTGAGGGCCCCGATCGGAGACGATGTCCTCCGGAATGCCAAAGTTTCAAAACACCTGGTTAAAGAGGAGCTCCGCTGTCTGGAAGGCCGTGGGCAGACCTGCAAGGGGTACCAGGCGACAGAATTTGGAAAAACGATCGACGATGACCAATATACAGGTTTTTCCATTGGAGCGGGGTAAGTCGGTGAGAAAGTCGACGCCCAGATGCGACCATGGGCGTTTTGGGACCGGCAGGGGGCATAGGCATAGACAGCAGGTAAATGACGAGGACTCTTGGAGATGGCGCATTCCGCGCAGCCCCGAATAACGCGTTTTACCTGCCTAGCCATGCTAGGCCACCAGTATCGTTTTCTCAATAGGTTGAGGGTGGCGGTGGTTCCGGGGTGGCCGGTGCCTAGGGAGGCATGCACCGAGTGGATGAGGGGGATGTGTCGAGAGCGAGGAACATACTGTCGATGGGAAGGACACCCCCGATGGGGGTGCAGGGCATTAGCGGAAACTTGATCCTTGGTTGACCACTGGATGGGATTGACAAAGATCTCCGACGGAAGAATTGCCTCCGGCAGAACTTCCTCCCCCTTGGCCGCGTGGAGTCGGGACAGGGCGTCTGCTTTGATGTTATGATGTCCAGGGCGGTAGGAAATCTTGAATTGGAATCGTGTAAAAAATAGAGCCCACCAGGCCTGACGGGGATTAAGCCGCTTTGCGTCACGAAGATATTGTAAGTTCTTATGATCCGTCAGAACCTGAAAAGGATGCTGAGCCCCCTCCAACCAGTGCCGCCATTCTTCCAAAGCTAGTTTTATAGCTAGTAATTCTCGATTTCCAATATCATAGTTTTTCTCAGTCAGGTTTAGTTTTCTGGAGAAAAAGGCACAGGGGTGTAGTCGGGCCGGAGTCCCCTTGTACTGGGACAGTACAGCTCCTACACCGGTCGTGGAAGCGTCCACTTCTACCACAAACGGGGAGTTAGGATCTGGATGAACCAGGAGAGGTGCATGCGTAAAAGCATACTTCAGGGTTTGTAAGGCCTGTTCCGCACTCGAATTCCATTTGAGAGTCTTGGCCGCCCCATTTAGTAGATCAGTGAGGGCGCTGGTGATGGAGCTGTATCCGGCGATAAAACGGCGATAAAAATTGGAAAATCCTAGAAAACGTTGTAGTTCCTTAATGCTGGTGGGTCGAGGCCACGTAGAGACGGCGTTCACCTTCTCCTGATCCATTTGCACTCCTCGTCTGCCGATGATGTAACCGAGGAAATGCACCTCAGACTGGTGGAAAAGGCACTTCTCGGCCTTAAGATATAACCGGTGCTGTTGTAATCGCTGGAGTACCTGAGTCACGTGGTGGTAGTGTTCCCGAGGGTCGGGGGAGTAGATGAGGATGTCGTCAATGTACACGATCACGAATCGGTGGAGGAAGTCTCGGAGTATTTCGTGCATAAAGTTCTGAAACACTGCTGGTGCGTTAACTAGTCCAAACGGCATGACTCGGTATTCATAGTGACCAGTAGGAGTGATGAAGGCGGTTTTCCATTCGTCCCCCTTCCGTATCCGTACGAGGTTGTAGGCGCTGCGTAAGTCCAGCTTGGTAAATACGGTGGCCCCTCGAAGTTGTTCTAAGGCGGCTGGTACCAACGGGAGGGGGTACCGGAACTTAACAGTCATTTCACTGAGTTTACGATAGTCTATGCAGGGTCGTAATCCTCCATCCTTCTTGCCCACGAAGAAGAAACTTGACGCCGCTGGTGATGTGGAAGGCACTATACAGCCTTGGCTTAGCACCTCCTTGATGTACTTCTCCATGGCGTCTTGTTCTGGCAGAGAGAGGGGGTACACACGTCCCTGTGGAAGTGGTTTTCCCGGAATCAAGTCTATTGCGCAGTCCCAAGGGCGATGTGGCGGGAGCTGAGTAGCTTGCTGTGGGCAAAAGAGGTTGCAGAACTGGGAGTATTCTGGGGGCACTTGGAGAGGAGGAGTCTCTAGGGGGCTTTCAATGGATGTGGCGTGGATCGTTAAAGGTGTCGTAGCTGAAGGAGTTGGACGAGGGCGTCTCGGGAAACAGCCAGGGAAACACTCCCTCCCCCACTGGAGGATCTCCCCTGTCCTCCACGACACTATAGGGTCATGTCTTATTAACCAGGGGCGGCCCAAAATGAGATCCACCGTGGCTCCCTCCAGGACTAGTAGGTGGATAAATTCTTCGTGTAGTAATCCCACTCGGAGAAGCAGAGGACCCACCTGACGGGAAACATGGGAGGTAGTTAGTGGAGTTCCGGTCGCGGACTGGACGTTGTAGAGGGTCTTGGTGGACGTGGTAGAAGCCCCGAATTGCCGACAAAGGTGACTGGCGATGAAGTTCCCCGCAGACCCTGAGTCGATGAGGGCGGTGACTGTCAACACGGAAGAACCAAGGGTTATACGAACCATAGTAGTGAGGGGTTTCATCTTGGCGAGAGAAGGGTGGATAGTACTCAGGGCAATCACTGATCCTGTGTCCACTGCCGGCGCAGTATAGGCAGAGACCTCGTCCAAGGCGTCGTTGACGTTCAGCCGGAGAGAGACGGGTGACGTCAGTCTGCATGGGCTCCGGTGCACTGGGAATCTCCGGCGAACCGGGAGTTGATCTGACTGACGTAATAGGACCTTCCCGGGGGCAGGAATTAATTCGATTGGCGCACCGTATTGCAAGTTGAATAAATTTTTCTAGACCGCAGGAATCGTCATAGGCCGCCAGGTGGCGACGTAGGTCGGGATCCAAACCCTGACGGTATGCGGTTAGGAGCGATGGTTCATTCCAGCCGCTAGCGGCCGCCAGAGTTCTGAATTTTAGGGAGTATTGCTGGATGGTGAGCATTCCCTGTTTAAAATGAAACAGTTGCTCCCCAATCGAGGAGTCTCCGGGGGGGCAACAAAACACCTCCCGAAAGTGTGCGACGAAATTATCATAAGATTGAGCTGCGGGTCCTGCCTGACTGATAATAGTCTCGGCCCATTGTAGCGCGGGACCGGTCAGGGAGGTAACCATGAAGGCAATCTTCGACCCATCTGTGGGAAACATATGTGGATGTTGGTCCAAAACGAGCTTGCATTGAAGAAGGAATCCGTTGCACTCCTCCATAGCACCGGCAAAAGGCGTTGGTCTGGCCACGGTGCTGGCAATTACCACAGAAGTGCTGCCACCTGGGTAGACCGTCGGAGGCGTCGGTGTCGGGGTTCCGGGTGTGGTCGCCGGAGGAATGGAACGAAGTGTCTCCTTCAGAACATCCACTAGCTCCTGAAAAGGATCAGGAGAACTCATCCTGTCAATCTGTTTGGTCCGATCTTCTGTTATCAGTCACTACGGACACAGAGTATCGAGGCTTTTTAGGAGACTTTATTTGCAGCGGACAGGATCGCGGAGAAGAGACGGCGTCTGGAGATCAGAGGAAGCAGAGGGCTGGAAACACCAGGTAGGAATGGTAGCAGGAAACTCACGGGAGATCCGGTCGTGTGGGTAGAGTCCTTCGAATAGCGGCAAGCACAGCGTAGACTTTAGCCTGGCAGTCACTAACGAGATCGGACATGTATTCCAGGGAGGTAGGCGTCTTTATGGGAACTGAGGAGCGATGGACAGGTGAGTCTAATTACTCATTAAAAGTCAGGTGAACTGGAACGTCTTACCGGATAGGCGGGAGTGTCCGACCGAGCCATGACAACAGTGGAGTGAAAAAGTGTTGGCCCCCTTCCTAATTTCTTATTTTTTTGCATGTTTGTCACACTTTAATGTTTCAGATCATCAAACAAACTTAAATATTAGTCAAGGATAACACAAGTAAACACATCATACAGTTTTTAAATAAAGTTTTTTTATTGTTAAGGGAAAACAAAATCCAAAACTACATAACTTGTCTTATCTTGAGTTAAATGTTTATAGATTTATCCAAAATGTTCGTGGATCATTTGTTTTGACCTTTAAATTTTTTTAATTGTTTGTCTCTGCTTTTTAATGAAGTGAGAAATCCCATAATATTACACTATCATGCTCAAAAATATATTGTGACGCTACCCTTCCTGAAAGTCTATGTTTTAGTTCAACAGCACTTGTCCAAATTCTGACACTGTGTGTCCAAAAGACACACACAGTCCTGAAACTAAGCAGGAGGATGTGTTTAAAATGACACATCTCTCTTTTGAACAGTAAATTCATTGTAGTCAGATCAATGCTGTTGCCTCCTGCTCAGCAGCAATTACTGGCCTCCCGTGTCTGTTGTTCCCCTCCCAGCCACAAGGGGGCACTGTTGATCTTGGCACTGTGAGCCCTGACCTGTGTCGACTCTCCTGGCATTCCCCCTCCCTCACTGGCCAAGCGCTTGTGGATCTCAGAAGCCATGGTGAGGAAGGCCCTCTCCACATTATCAGAGCTCTTAGCGCTTGTCTCAAGGAAGGGGATCTTCAGAGACGAGGCCAAGTCCTGGAGATACGGGAGGGAGAGGAGAAGGCAGCAGGGAGTGGAAGTGCAACCGAATAACCAAAACTAGACTACTTATATGAAAAACATCACAATCAATGAACACCAGAGACTAAAACAATCATTACATAGAACATCTGCATTTACATTAGCAATTAAAGGAACTCATTAACGCTCATTATGAAAATTGATCCTCTGAGTCTTACATTTTTAATGAATTGACATGTAAGCAATTTATTATTGTCAGTGGTGGGTATTTTAAAATAATACCTGAGCATCACAGTTTATGAGTTTAAATTATGTATGACATTGTGTCAAAAATCAACAGATAATGCTTCCTTCTGTACTAGGGGAAGCTGAAACTTTCCCAAAGCCAAAATCTACTTTGGTTTTTCATGGTCAAACCTTGCCCAACTTGTCAGTTCATGACCGGATCTCTAAAAGTAGTGACTGAATCCCTGTTACTGTCAGCTGCAATTTAAAAGGAGTGCCAAGATAGCATGCAAGACAAGCTAATTCAATGCATGTCAGAAAGCCAGTTTGAATATCTGCAGGATTTGATTCAAAGAGAAATCACACATTTTGTCCTATAGATGATAAGGAGCAAGCTCCTGGTTTGTTTTCTGGTGTAATGAGCATTACAGCATCGCAGTTGTTTAATAGGGTTTAGAGGAGGTACGTTTAAGCAGAGCCTCTTACCTGAGCAGTGGCAGCATCCACTACTTTCTTACTAACAAGGTCAGCCTTGTTTCCCACCAGCAGGGTGGAGACGTGTTCACAGGCGTAACGGTCAATCTCGTCCAACCACTGCTTCACATTGTTAAAGGACTCCTGAGGAGCAAAGGAGAAGCACAAAAGTTAATGTGCAGACTCTTCTATAATGTTGTGGATGAAAACACACACTGACCTGCTCAGTGACGTCATAGACGATGATGATACCATGAGCTCCTCTGTAGTAGCTGGAGGTGATGGTTCGAAACCTCTCCTGACCTGCTGTGTCCCACTGAGGAACAGTGAGACACTTTGAAATCACACATTTTATGTCACGTTTTGGCTTTCAGGAGTTTGGACAAAGGAAATGGGGTTTCTTAATAACATCGTTCTGAACATCCTGACTGGTAAACAATTGCTTACAATCTGCAGTTTCACCGTTTTCCCATCCATGTCAATGGTTCTAATCTTGAAGTCGACTCCAATGGTGGAGATGTAGCTCTCAGTGTAGGTGTCATCCTGGGAGGGGGTGAGGAGTGTATGATCAGCAACCAGCAGCTGAGTGTTTAAAATAAAGTTCATGTGTTTCACGTGCCTACCGCAAACCGCACTAGCAGACATGATTTTCCGACTCCAGAGTCACCAATCAGAAGAAGTTTGAACAGGTAGTCACTGGCAGAGGACACACATAGATGTATACAGAGTGGGAACAGGGTGTGTTCATGGCTGTTGTTAGGTAGATAAATGCACAAAATGTCAAATGTCACACTGAAACCTTAGAAAGCAGATTGCTGTTAGAGTGGGTTTATATATGTTAAACTAAGTGTTATCAGTGAAGTCATGAGTTATTATACAGCTAAGCTGTGGAGTCAACATGGCTGCCAAGAAGTGTCCAAGCCTGAATGTTGACAATGAATGACTTTTTGGTACACAAAAAGTGTTCACACGTCGTTATGTGTCATTTTGTTGTAAAGTCAAGTCAATTTTTCTTGACAAAGACCCAAAGCCTTAAAGTTGCAGTGTGTCAGATTTAGGGGCACACAGTAATATAAATATTACATTTAATAATAATATAATGTTTAATGCTTACGATATATCAGTAGGCTACTATATCTCGATCTGACATCCATTAATTAAAAGTTGGAAAACCGTGACGTTACAAGGTCTAATAATCTCCTGCCATGTCAGCAGTGACTGTTTAAAAATAAACTTACTATTCAGGATTCATGATCAGTAAACTTGCTCCAGGAAAAATCCCAAAATCCTGAAATAGAATCCTGAACCTGAAAAGAGTTCGATTATCCCAGACACTGTGGCGTTCTGAACTGTGTGTGCGTGTTTGTCCGTTTGCAGGAGAAATGGCAGAATAAGCTGAGCTGACTGGTCCAGGTACATTATTTATTAATAAAGAGCAGCTCAGGTTACACCAGAGTGAGCACCTGGAGCTGAGACACGCACCGCAAAGACAGATACACTGCAGCTTCTAACACACAATGTCACTTTAAAACCTTCCATGTGCAGGTGTTACTGTTGTGCTGAGTTGCACCACACTGTACCTCTGCTAATCACACAAGACTAGACTGGCCACAGCACCGAGATCCCCAAACAGACCATCAGGAATTAGTTCTAAACCACCAGTCATAGGGCATCATGGTGAACCAGCAATCTAACCCTGTAACACCAACGTGCCTGGTTTAAGTCCACCCACCGACCTTTTTTAGTCATTTGGGGGCAGCAGAAACAAACTCTAACACAACATTTACTTATTATGAAGCTATAAGGTTGAACTTATTAACAAATGCTTTCCATTTTTGTGCATCTGTACATGCACTTGTATTTGTTCATCACACTTTCTCTGTAAAATTGACAGAACAGAAATTGTTTAATGGCAAAAAGCTACATGTGATGGAAAATAGGGAAAACAAACCTAATTTTGTACATAATTCATATACTGGTGTTTAATATTATTAATATTGGTGTTTATTTGCACCTCAGAGAGTCCAACGGTCATCAGTCTCATCCGAGATGGTGATGAGTCTGCGTACAGATGGGAGGTTGAACAGCTGGGCCTGTGGTGCGGTCCAACAACCTGGAGCTGAACGTGCTCAGGACAGTGGCGGTGACAGAGGTGGCCCCCTGCCCTACACCCCCTCAGCACACTCAGCAGCACTGTATCAGCAGTGGAAACCTTCATGTTTCTGGGATCTACACTCTCCCAGGACCTGAAGTGGAAGTCCAACAGCAGCTCCGCCCTTCTTTCCTGTCCTGTCTTTGTTTCCTTCCCTCCTTTTCAAACACACAGGATAAAGTAAAAGTGATGCAGTTCTATTCTCAGCTGGTTCCCGTGTGTGACCCTCTGGTCACGGGAATGAGTGGAGAGCAGGGGATTGTGGGATACGCTGTGGCTGAGCAGCTGTGATCGGGTCAGGGGTCAGGAGCCCTGACAACGGCCTGTTGCCAGGGAAGAGGCAACGGCTTTGTGGTGCTGCCGATGGAGCAGGGAGGTGGGAAAATTGGGGGAAGGGACTGAGAGAAAGAGAAATAAAGAAAGAAATTAACAAAGAGAGAGGAATATAAAGCAAAAGGAACAGTGAGAAAAATGAAAAGAAAGAAAAGAATTTTAAACCTAAATTATTTGTTGTTCTAAATATTAAAACCACAGATAAAAATGTAGAAACGGAGGAAATTGGGGAAATTACTGATTTTTTGGTACTAAAAATAAAATGCAACCTTTGAAATTTTTTGTAATGAAGTTTCTTGGTCTATGCAAACTGGTTTTTATGTTGGACGGGAATAAATGGAAACAAATATTTCTATATTGACAGTCGAGGTTTCTTAAAATGAATAAGGCAAAATTCAAACAGTGAATAAAGAGTTAATTTTCATCAGTTAATGTACCAAATACCACACAGGATCACCAAACACACCTCTTTCTCAAGGTAATTCAATATTAGACTGCATTAGATACATGTCACACCTGGTGACATGTTTTGTGCCACTCAGAAGACACCGTAGAATTAATTAGGAGCAACTCAATTAGTTTACATGGAAATTTATATGTACCTAGCCTCACTCTGTCACCAGTGACTTTTTGTGTGTGTGTGTGTGTTAAACTGGTCATTGTTCTTGTCAGTGTGTGTCCGAAGAGACTTGAGAGATAAATAGGTGGTTTTCACTATTCACCCTTATTTTACAACAGTCCCTGGTCCCTGTGTGTGTGTTTGTCAGTGTGTGTGTCACTGTGCGTGTCTGTTTGTTGTTTATCTGTGTGTCTGGGTGTCTGTGAAAACGTGGTGTTGTGTCTGCAAGAGCATGGTTGTCAAAACTGAACTGAACTAGTCATCTAAAACCGAATATGAGTGATGTTTATAAAAGAAAAGAATCCCCCATGAAATTTTCTGGAAAAATATATGAACTACAAAAGTAAAAATCAACTCAAGGAAATTGAAAGTAAAACAAACTTAAATGAAACCATCACCAACCATGCCATCAGCCCCTGTTGATGATCTTGTAAGCAGTTTCAGCTCCAAAGTTATGACTGTTGATTCCATTGCCCCAATTAAGACCAAGGTATTGTCAGCAAGAAAAAAGTCACCTTGGAGAAATGCCACAGTGATTAAAATTCAGAAAAGAATATGCAGACAGGCAGAACGCAAGTGGCGAAAAACCAAACTCCAGGTTCATTTCGACTTGTACAAAGAGAGTCTTCACAACTATAACCAAAAATTTAAAAATGCAAGGCAATCATTTTTCTCAGAGGTTATCAATAGAAACAGCAATAATGCCCGCACATTGTTTTCTGTTGTAGACAGACTCACAAACCCAGCACCCTCTGTTCCTTCTGAACTGCTGTCCAAAAAGTCATGCAATGGTTTTTGCAGCTTTTTTCACAGACAAAATGTCAAAGATAAGACAAACTATATCTAGCTGCAGTCCTAGGAACATGACAATATCACCTGTGCCTCCGTGTTTTCCGGTGAATCTAGAACATTTTGATCTCCTTGATCACAGAGCTCTGGCAGAAACGCTTCTACAATTAAAATCTACATCATGCTGCCTTGATATTTTACCAACAAATTTTTTTAAAAATGTTTTTAACAGCTTAGCTCCAGATGTATTGCAGATTGTCAATAGTTCTCTTCAGTCAGGGCAGTTTCCCCAGGCATTAAAAACTGCTGATATAAAACCTCTTCTTAAAAAGCCTAATCTAGATGCTTCAGCAGTAAGTACCTACAGGCCAATATCAACTCTTCCATTTTTGGGAAAAATAATTGAAAAAACTAGTTTTTCAACAAATTCACAGTTTTATGGTGCAAAACAATCTTTTTAATGCACTTCAGTCTGGATTCGCACACACCACACCACAGCAGAGACTGCACGTATTAAAATTTTAAATGATTTACATTTGAATAATGATGAATCCAAAACCTCTGTTTTAGTACTACTGGATCTCAGTGCTGCATTTGACACAGTTGATCATGATGTGCTGCTTGATAGACTAGAAATGTGGGTGGGAGTTACGAATCTGAGCGAACAAAAATTAAATGTGGGGTTCCTCAAGGGTCTATACTTGGACCTCTCTTATTCAATATCTACATGCTGCCCCTTGCTCAGATTATGGAATACTACAACATTGACTACCATACCTATGCAGATGACACCCAACTTTATATATGAGTATCATCTCATGATTATAGTCCTCTAATTTCATTATGCGAGTGTATTAATCAAGTCAAAGAATGGATGTGCCAGAATTTTCCCCAGCTCAATACAGACAAGACAGAAGTGATTGTTTTTGGCCTCAAAAATGAAAGGTCAAAGGTCATTGCTCACCTTGACTCCATGTCATTTAAAGCTACAAATGAAGCCAGAAACCTTGGTGTAATCATTGACTCAGACCTGAATTTTAACAACCACATAAAATCCATCACTAAATCTTCCTATTACCACCTGAAAAACATTGCTATAATAAAAGGTTTTGTGTCTAAACAACATGCAGAAAAACTTCTTCATGCATTTATCTTCAGTAGGTTAGATTATTGTAATGGCTTGTTTACAGGTCTTAGCAATTAGTCAATCAGGCAGCTGCAGCTAATCCAGAATGCTGCTGCCAGAGTCCTTACAAACACCAGGAAACTGGACCATATCACACCAGTTCTTAGATCACTACACTGGCTTCCCGTTAGTCAAAGGATAGATTTTAAAATTTATATAGATTTTAAAGATTTTAAAGCACTAAATGGTTGTGGACCAAAATATATTCAAGATGTATTAGTTCCCTATGAGGTTTCCAGATCCCTCAGGTCATCTGGGACAGGTCTACTGTGTGTTCCCAGAACCAGAACCAAACAAAGTGAAGCAGCATTCAGTTACTATGCTCCTCACTTATGGAACAAACTTCCTTGTTTTCTTAATGTGCTTTTACATCTTATTTTAATTTACTTTATTTGATTTAAATTTATTTTATGTTAAATCTCTTTGTTTTTAGATGCTCTTTTCCATGCTTTTAATGTAATTACATGCCTTGTAAAGCACTTTGAATTGCATAGTGTATGAATGGTGCTATGCAAATAAATTTGCCTTGCCTTGTCTTGGCTTGTCTTACAGCTCTCATACATGTCCTGCACCACTCGAACATATTTCTCTGCCACTCCAGACTTCCTCATACAAAACCACAGCTCCTGTCTTGGCACCCTGTCATACCCTGGCTTTTTCCATATCTACAAAGACACAATGCAGTTCCTTCTGGCCTTCTCTGTACTTCTCCATCAGCATTCTTAAAGCAAATATTGCATCTGTGGTACTCTTTCTTGACATGAAACCATACAGGTGCTCACAAATGCTCACTTCTGACCTCAGCCTAGCCTCCACTACTCTTTCCTATAACTTCACTGTGTGAAGTGCCATCAGCTTTATTCCTCTGCAGTTTCCACAACTCTGCATGTCTCCCTTGTTCTTAAAGATGGGCACCAGTACACTTCACCTCCATTCCTCAGGCATCTCACTCACTCTCCAAGATCTTGTTAAGTAGCCCAGTCAAAAACTCTACTGCCAGCTCTCCTAAACACCTCCACAGGTATGTCGTCAGGACCAACTGCCTTTCCACTCTTCATCCTCTTCAACGACTTCCTCACTTCGTTCTTACTGATCTTTGCTACTTCCTGCTCCACAACAGTCACCTCTTCTACTCTGTGCTCTCTAACATTTTCCTCATTCATCAACTCTTCAAAGTATTCCTTCCATCTTTCCATCACACTTGTGGCACCTGTCAACACATTTCCATCCCTGTCCTTAATCACCCTTAACCTGCTGCACATCCTTCCCATCTCTGTTTCTCTGCCTTGCCAACCTGTACAAATCCACCTCTCCCTCCTTAGTGTCCAACATATCGTACAAATCCTCATATGCCCTTTGTTTGGCCTCTGCCACGTCTTCATATTCTACCTTCCTCTTCTCTCTTTGCCTATGAACATGCCTTCCTCCTCTCCTTCTTCAACCAACAGTAGTCCAATTTCCACTGGCATCCTGTAAGTCAACAGCACCAGTGGTGGTTGTTGTTAACCCGGGCCATGACCGATTCGGTATGGAAGTCATATTTGTGATTCACATGTTTGATTTGGCTTAAATTTTACGTCGGATGCACTTCCTGACACAACCCTCTGCATTTACCCGGACTTGGGACCGGCACATGAAGACACTGGATTGTGCCCCCTTGTGGTTGCATTATACATCTTCATGTAACTGTATCCCACAAATTATATTGAGATTTGAATCATTTCCAATATTAATCTGTTGAATCCTTCACTGACAAGTTTCCATTTATTTTAATTGGTATGATACCCACCTGTAGTGAGTGATGAGTGTGTGTTTTATTCAAGCACTTGCAGCACAGAAATCATGGTCTAACCTAAATATGGAGAAAATCAACAGTTATGTGAAATATGAGAGAAAGTGTTTAGCATAATTTTCTTTAACTTTACTAATGAGCTTCTGCTGCTCTGTTCAGTTAACAAAACAGACCTCCTTTGCTTTCAAACACAAACTAAGAATGGAAGATGGTTTAACAACTGACCTCTGTGAGCAGCGTAATATTCAAAGCTCATCCAGTCAGTGACACATGTGGATCAGGAGGTAGTTATCTTCAGTTACAATGCAGCTGTGTCACGCAGGTCGTCTGTGGTGCCTGTACAGTTATAACACAAATCAGTGTATTCCTAAACCCAACTGAGTAGTTTTAACATCTCAACCTGGTTGAGGAGTTTTAATATTATTGTAACAACTATGATAAGAAGCAAAAACTGGCCACTGCTTTAGTGATAACAGCCCAGTTTGAGTACTACAAGCACGTCTTTATGTCCAATTTTATAAACAATCATCCTTGCAGGAAACATTTCAGAATTAACCTTAATTTGAGTTTGGAAGTACAGCTCATATCGGTTACAATATTGCGAGCTGCTGCGGCTCGCCTGGAGACTGGGACTGGCGCCCTGGAAACTGGGACTGGACCTCAGTGGGGACAACGCTGCCGGCACGCTGAGGAGCCAGAAGCTGTGGTGGAGCCTCAGCAGGGATGGAGACGTTGGCGCACTGAGGTTCAGGCTGCTGCAGTGGAACCTCAACGGGGACGGAGACGTCGGCGCACTGAGGTTCAGGCTGTGGGACTGGGGCCTCAGCAGGGACGTCCTCGTCGGCGCATTGAGGCTCAGGAACTGGGACGGGGGCCTCAGAGGGGATGTCCTCGTCGGCGCACTGAGGCTCTGGCTTCTGCCCCTTAGGGTGGCGGCGACGCCAGCATTGAGGTAGCCGGGCTGGAGGTTCAGGTGGCTGGACAGCAGTGAGGAGGGACTCGGGTGGGGAAGAAGCGAGGAGGGACTCGGGCTGGGAAGCAGCGAGGAGGGACTCTGGCGGCTGGGAGGCCGGGGACCGGGAATCTGGCGGCTGGGACGCCGGGGACCGGGAATCTGGCGGCTGGGACGCCGGGGACCGGGAATCTGGCGGCTGGGACGCCGGGGACCAGGACCGGGAGTCGGACACAGCTGTCTCGCCAAGGAGAAGGGGCCTGGCAAATCCCTACATACCTCTAGCATGGTGTGGAGTGAGGGAAAAAGGTCGAAAACCTTCTGCACTCTCTCCCTCTGCGTCTCGTGGAGGGAGCACCAGAGCACCCGCTCCTGTTGGACGCACCAAACCAGAGGCGCCACATAATCCTCGGCCGACTGCATGGAGGAGCCCTTCACTCCAATTCTCCTCCGACGTCCTCCCGTCGGTGTCCGCTGGGTCCGTATGGGGCCGGAGCATTCTGTTACGCTATTGGTGTGGTGTCGGTGATGAAGGAGAGGTAGGATGTGCAGGGCACAACAGGTTTTATTTCCTGGATCTCCAGGGCTCGGGCGAAACACAAAATGTTCTCTGCTGTTCGGCGGGCGGGCGGGCAGACAGGACCGGGAACGGGAACGGGAAACACAGGCTGTGGTACGCCTCACATACGCTACACGCTATAATGCTCCGGCAGGGAACAAAGGAACACAGGGCATATATATACACAGAACTGAAGAACTAATTGAACGCAGGTGAACATAATCTAACTAATGAACAAGGCTGCCAGGGAAAGGAACACAGAACGAGACAGGAACTAACCAAAATAAGGAAAAACAGGAAACAGAGATCTCGGGGCCTAACAGTATCATCAGCGATGTAAGACTTTGCTTTCACAAAAACTTATTCTTCTGTACAGCATTTGCTTGGATTTTTCTCTCCAGTTTGGAATTTCCAGTTTCTCTTCAGCCTTTGTCTCAACAGTGAATCTGAGTGTATCAGGAAAAAGGGGGACAACACAGAGAGCCTCTTTCTAAACCTAAATATGGTCAAATGTAATTAAAGGTAGAACATGGTGCATGCTGTTTGCAGCTAATGTTATTAGTCAAGCCAATGGAGGAGGCAACTGCTTTAGCTTCAATAACACATGACGTTCATTTGTGTTACCTCACTGGCTTCCTATTCACACGTTGTCCTGTACTGTATGTGCCGCTGCTCTGAAACTGACCAGAACATGTCTGTGTAGCACTCTTATCAGCACTGCATCCAACACCAACAGGTTTTTTCTTCAGCAAATCTGCTGCACTGTTTCGCAGCTAAAAAGCAGCTTCTCTGCAGCTGCAGGAAACCATTTTATTTTATGAAGTCATATCTGATTTTGACAAATTGTAGATAGAGAGATTCAAAAACTTCACTTGAACTGTACCTTATGCAAAAAATCTCTCTTTTTCCAGGTTTTTTGTTGCTTATGTGTTTGCTTCCTTCTCGTTTCCATCTCTTTGTTTACAGATTGATTTCCGTTTCTAAACATTCGTTTTTTTACTTCCTCTCTTTCCATCTTGGTGCATTTAACTCCACCCTCATTCCTGCTCCCCTCTACCCAGTGACAGGTGGTCCTCTGCTTTCCAACAGACCAGCTGTCCATACCAACCAGCGTTTGAGAACTGTACGTGTGTGTGTGTGTGTGTGTGTGTGTGCTTTCACATATACACACCACTCACACACACACACACACACACACACACACGCACAGCCAACAGTAGTAAGTTAACAAACACAGAGTTAAGTAGGTTTAAGCTTCATCTCCACTAGTGCTACTGAGTTTTACTTTTAGTGATTCATTGTGGTCAGTCGGATTCGAGTTAAACACTGACATTGAGTTTCTGCTGCTCGTGCTGACTATCCGGTTCGTCTTCTATCATTGCTTTTTACCCTAAACAAGCACGAAATCCTCTTCTTTTGTCCACATGAACAAATCTATGAAGGAGGTCTCATGGGTTAGTGATCCAAAGAACCACATAAAGTTGGAATTAATATTACATTTTATTTAACTTTTTTAATTCAATTCAATTCAATTTATTTGTATAGCGCCAAATCACAATACAAATCATCTCAAGGCACTATACAAAAAAAAACCCAACAAATCACTTACGAGCAAGCACATGGTGACAGTGGAGAGGAAAAACTCCCTTTAACAGAAGAAAAAACCTCCAGCAGACCCAGGCTCAGTTTGGGCGTTCATCTGCCTCGACTGGTTGGGGTGAATGGATAGAGGAGAGAGAAAAGAACAGCAACAATAAACAACAAATAGACACTGCAGGTTGGTGGGGCCAGTAACTGCACATCAGCAATATACAGCTCCAGGACCAGGGAAACCTGCAGAAGGTACAGAGAGTTTTTTCTTCCGTTAAAGGGAGTTTTTCCTCTCCACTATCGCCAAGTGCTTGCTCATAAGGGATTTGTTGGGTTTTTAGTTTTAGTTTTTGTAAAGTGCCTTGAGATGATTTGTATTGTGATTTGGCGCTATACAAATAAAATTGAATTGAATTGAATTGAATTGAACTGAAAAACGCTGAGGTCATCAGTCTGACTGAGTAAATATATTAGTAAAGTAACATATTAGTAAAGTAGTAAAGTATTATTAGTAAATATTCACTGGTTTTTTCCCAAAACCAGGACCATGAACACTGATCCAGGTGCAGACAAAAAGTTCTTAAAAAATATTTTCATACTTCAGCTTCAGGCCTCCAGTGTCATAACTTCTAAAAAACAACCTTGACGTGTGAAGTTGCTCTAACATGTACACATACAGGAACACTGTACACACATATTCAGACACAGTCAACAGTAAACCACATCCAGAATTCAGGCTGTGCACTCTAACTGACGGCAGATGTGTTCGTTAACACCTCATCGCTCAAACATTACCACACATCTAACCACACACACACACACACATACAACGCAACACCCTGTTGTGTCTCATTAACTGCTCGGATTATCAATGTGAGGCAATGAATGTTGTCAAAGCGACTCACATGCTTATCAACACCAGGGGACACACACACACACACACACACACTAACACACTTGTTTCCACTGGTTCATATCAATGACAGACATATGAAAACACAAACAGCATAAAGATACAGCGTACATGGTGCGCCAGTATGTTTGTTTGTCTGCAGTCAAAGTGTGCAAGTGTACAAGACCACCCCTAAAACACACACACACACAGCTCTGCCGACCCAGTTTTCTTCCTGTAGTAATTACTTCACTGGGTGTGGTCTGCAGAGCTGTTGACAACAGACGTAATTGTGAACAAACACACACGCATATGCACTGTTGCTTATATATTGATGCACTGTTGCTTGTATATTGTGTGTGTGCAACACAGAAGGAAGGATGTTTTTCCTGCTGACACGTGATGTTGATATTCCAGTATTTTGGCAAAAAGGAGACAACCATTTTCAGGAAAAGGTTGGAAATGACTAGTCCTCGCTGATTTACTACAGCATGCAGGTGGGGACTGTGGCTCAGCAGTCCACTAATCACAGGGTGGTATTTTGATCAGCAGTTCCCTTCATCCACATATCCAAGTGTTAAAGTGTCCTTAGGCAGGACACTGAACCCCAAACTGCTACCAGTGAGCCAGGTCAGCACCATCAGTGTGTTTATGTGAATCCGAGGCAAAACTGTACCATATTAAAAAGTAAGTGTAAGTGCAGTCTGTTGGACACTGCTAAGGAGAGACAGTGGGTCAAATTTCACACCCAAACTGTGTGTGTGTGTGTGTGTCTGCAAAAGATGAATGGACAAATAGTGTTTATAGTTTGTTGTGCTAGTTTATACAAAAATACCAACTACTTTTAAACTTATTTTTAGAGCATGGTTAAAAAACACTACACTTCTGCAATACAATGTGCAAATGTGTAAAAACACTGAAAACCTGAGTAAGTTGATATGTAATGCAATAATGAGCAAAACCAAAGGAAGAAGTTCTTCTGGGAGCAGACGTTTTCTTTGCAGCCTCCATGCAGCAGTAAATCAAAGACAGCACAGCAGCTGAATTATTGTGGAAGATAATCAGCAAAGTATCAACACCTGAGTCATCACATCTCCTCCTGTTCTTCACTGTCCATGATCAAGGCTTTGCATTTAGGACCAATCCCACACTGTAATAACTGTGGAAAACAGGAAACAGCACAGAAATTCCAGAGGGACATAATGTTTGTGATGGTAATGACTGTGTTAGATACAGCTGGATGGCTGCATCCATAACCAGAATTATTTCTCAGGCATGTGCCGATGACAGTGTTGGTGCTCAGAATATGTTTACATTTATTAATCTTTGTTACAATAAGCAAAAATAAGAATGGGCACATACAAAGCCTACACACTCGGTCTGATGTGTTTCTCATGGTTTTTACAAAATGTTGAATGTTTGATGTAAACCAATGCACAAGAGGAATCAACACAATTGACACTTCATGAGCTTCCTGAAGCCAACAGATTTTGGGATGATAATGAAACAAATTGCCCTACACTCTGGCTCAAAGTGCACAACACCAATTTACCAGATAACTCAAAATACACAGTTAATTTAGAAGTCAATGCATTATTTTCAGCACTTTTATTTATTTATAGAGGGCCTGGTGTCGAGTAAGCTGGTTCTGTAGTGCTTTGGAAATGATCATTACTGATGAATAATGAAGCAATAATGCGTTGAACATTCTATGCACATTAAAAAACATTGGCAATATGGATATTTTATTATTGGCACCAGATAAGTAGGATTCAGCAGATCCCCCTTCTGTTTTTTAAAGCGATTTCCAAACAATGCAATAAAATAATGTATGGATTATGTTTCCTGTGATTTAATGAAAGGAAGTTTTTGTTACTCAGATCCCCCAAGGGCTCGTTGGTCTTTGTTGTTGCATCATAGTGAGCAGCTGGCACCAAATGGCCTGTGTGTGTGTGTGTGTGTGTGTGTGTGTGAGAGAGAGACACATTGAAAGATTCCAGGAAACAGGAAACCGGCGGGAAAATTACAGCAGCGGGGGGGGGGCAGCTTTTTGTCAAAATATAATCCAGTGGATGCTCACCACCATCGCCCCTAATTCATTTCAGTTTATTTGTAGATCACTAAAAAATTATCTCAAAGCACTTTACATAGAAACCCAACAAATCCCATGAGCAACCATGTTTTTCCAGAAAACAGAAAACAGCTGTTGCTGAACTGATGTGGGAAGTTGGGAATGAAATGGTGCTGTGTGTGTGTGTGTGTGTGTGTGTGTGTGTTTATTTAATTTAAGTAAAGGGCACAACATCCATCCATTATCTACCCGCTTATTCCTTAACCAAGGTCACGAAGATCTGCTGGAGCCCAAAGGGCACAACAATCACATCAGTAATTTATTTTGTCTCTTTGTAGCTTCTTTTGGGCTCAGTGAAAGACAAACATTTGTACTTTAAAGCATCACTGAGCAAGTTTAATCCCAAAATACAATAAGTGATGCACATTTATCATATTCTTAGCTTTCATATCACCTGCCTGTTTTGTACAAAAATTACAAATTCTAATTTATCGTGCCTAAATTTGCTTTCTAATCATTCTGAGATGAAACCCAAAGAGCACTGCTTTAGCAGAAACATGTCGCTTCCCACAGTCAGTGTCATCCTCTCCACCTGTTCTTACAGCACAGCAGATATTTTCTCCAAATCCAGAAAACTGCAGTAGCGCATGATTGAGAAAAGAGAGGAGACTGATTGGAGTCAGAATTATTTCAGTTTAGAGTATGTTTTTGCAAAACTGCAAAATTAGAAGAGAGGAAGTTGGCATGATGGATGGAACCAGGCCAAACACAAAGTGAGATATCCTCCTCCTGCAGTTTGTTCTGACACGGTTGTTTATACGACTTCATCAGAGTCAGGGTCCTGCACAGTGATTTATCCACCTCTGTATAACAGTCGCCAACACCCTGGGGTCACCATACATCTTTCAGCTTGAAAAACACATTCATTTCTCAGGTTTAGTAACCATTAATCTCTATAGCTTTTCACTTTAATCGACCCTTTAAACTGTTTTACTCCTATCAGCGTTGGAAATATTTCCTGGCACCTTAAAAAAGGACCCATAAATCACCTCTTTAAAGCAGATACTGTAGAGTTGCTGAGGTCCTGTGTGCTTTGTTGGCACCAACAGTGTACTGTTAGTGTGGAAGGTTTGATTTCCTGGCTACAGGAGCACACAACCCACTGTTCCCCAGCACAGACTGACGATA
This sequence comes from Mastacembelus armatus, assembly GCF_900324485.2. Lineage (NCBI taxonomy): Eukaryota > Metazoa > Chordata > Actinopteri > Synbranchiformes > Mastacembelidae > Mastacembelus > Mastacembelus armatus. The sequence goes on from NC_046645.1 coordinate 27,356,101, forward strand.
CAGGGCTGTTACAAAAACACAGCCCCTTTCTCATTTCTTGGTCAATTAGCATCAGTCAAGACTGGAGAACTATAGCAAAGATGTATTAATTATGTTTTTATAAAAGGCAAACAATCACACCTGGAACTTGCCTTCATCTTTATAATTAGTGGTGGGAAAAAAATCAACTCATTTACCGAAGTAAAAATACTACAGTTCAAATTCTACTGAAGTAGTCTAAGTATTATCAGTAAAATGTACCTCAAATCTATCATATCAGAAGTACAAGTATGAATTATAGAGGAAAAAAAGTGTATTTCAATGATAATACAATGATAATATCTGATGTTACTGGATAAATATACCTGCTGCATTAATGAACTTTATTGCAGTAGCTTTTTAAGTTGTGACCAGTTTGAAGTACTTTATAAAGTGTGGGTAACTTCATCTGCAACAGAGCATCATCTTCTACAAGATCTCACATGTTTGAAATTTTCACTGGACAGGAAGGGGATGGAAAACTGTCATTGGAAAAGTAACTGCAGCTGTCAGACACATGGAGTGTAGTAAAAATACAAGATCTGTCTCTGGACACATGGAGTGTAGTAAAAATACAAGATCTGTCTCTGGACACATGGAGTGCAGTAAAAGTACAAGATCTGTCTCTGGACACATGGAGTGCAGTAAAAGTACAATATCTGTCTCTGGACACATGTAGTGTAGTAAAAGTACAATATCTGTCTCTGGGCACATGGAGTGCAGTAAAAGTACAATATCTGTGTCTGGACACATGGAGTGTAGTAAAACTACAACATTTACTCTGGACACATGAAATGAAGTAAAAAGTACAATATCTGCCTCTGGGATGTAGCGGAGTAGAAGTAGAAAGCTGCTGAAAATGCAAATACCGCAGTAAAGTACTACAGATTGGTACTTAAGTACAGTACTTGAATAAATGTTCTTCAAGACTTTCTACGACTATGGATGGCCTTTGTGTAAGTGCTATTCCATACGAAGGGTTCCAATATACACAAAGTGGCAGAACTAATGCAGTGGACATGTGATGGCAATGAGCCTCATTCTGTTGGAAAAGAAAGAAAGAACATAAAGTAAGAGAGGAAAAAGAGGACAAATAAAATAATCAAGATAGCAGAGCGGGGGCAAACGCAAACAGGACACTTGACAACCATTTGGAGCCACTCTGAAATGGAAATGACCTGAATGAGCCAGCATCCATGACAATGGACCTGCTGGTTTTTGGAAAAACATGTTGCTGTTCCCACCACCCAAACTCGGTGCACCGGACATTTGAATACCTTAGAAAGCTACATCCCTCTGCATAATGACACAGCTATGAGTTAGTCACTTTTGGCAGCTGCAAAATTGTGTTGTACTGGACGCAAATGCTTTGAAAAACCACCAGATGTTTGTTTGGAGTTGGACGGAGATGAAGCTGATGAGTCTAACTTCTTTATCTTCATGCTCCTCTGCTCCAGAAGAAGGAAAGAAGTTGATTTTCCCATAAACAATGAGAACTCACAGTTAGGGAACAGTCAGGTCTTGGTTGTTCTTTAAACTCCCTCAAGTTGGATCGCTGGTTTTATGTTGTGAGTTGTTCAAACACAGTGACGCAGGGGTAACACAGGGAGGACAGTTAGGTCAGAACCTGTGTGCTGGGATTGTCCGAGATGCTTCACTGTGGTGTGTATGGGAACATATGGAGATGCTTCTGGACAATGGAGCTCTTGTCATACTGGAGCAAAGAGGCCGAGATGGGGGGGGGGGCGACCATGCTGGGGTATGTGTTCCTGTGAATGTGTGTGAGAGAGATTGTACGTGTGTGGTGGTTTAGAAATTTTGTTGTGAGAAACTAGAGAGAAGGCTGTAGCATATTAACTATATTATATATGTTTGGTCACAGTGAAACTAGGGTCTTTTCTGTTTGAATAATATTTGTATTTCTCTTCATTTCCCTCTTTGCCATTTTGTCTTTGTAAACAAACAAAGCAAACAAAACAAATTTATTTGAGGAAATTCCGCTCATTCTGATCTTTATTATTATGAGTATAATATATTATATTATGAGTGTATTATGAGTTAAGTGTAGTAGTTGCTGTGACATTACCATCCAAACGATATAATTCAAACCATAAAAATTTACCCAACACTTAACGGCCTGTAGCAGTCTCTATAAACCCGCCCCTCCCTTGTCTACACCCAAACCACTGCTAACTGACGCAGCCACTTCAACCAGTGCCATTTCTCAGCCAAGCTAAATTGTTATGTTGACTGTGGCTGTTAGGCCCTAAATATGATCAGATAAATATGATCAAACCTGATCAGAACTGTATTAGAAAATGGCTCTTATGAGGGTAATAATAATAGGGTGATGGATCCTCCAGGTGTTGAAGTGTTTAAGAAAATTTGAACATTTTTGACTCACGTCTTAACTGGACTAAAGGATTTTCTCTATATGCAATGTAGCCCAAGGCAGGACGGCAATTTGCTATTAAATCATTTATCATAGTTTTAATTAGTGGAATAAATGCAAAAAACTTCCAAAGGCAACATTTTTTGTTTCACAAAGAAAATGAACCAAAAACACAGACCTTCCCTGGTGCCATACAGGACTACACTGTGACAGTTTCCCAAAACTGTAACTGTAATTGATCTGATGGAGCTTCCTCACATTAGCTGGAGTTTTACCATCAGTGACCAAGTGGTGCTCATGAGGAATTTGTTTGGTTTAGTTTTGAATGAAATTGAATCGAATTTGATTGAACTGAATTGAATTGAATTGAACTGAACTGAATTTACAGCAAAGGCTTGGTCATATTTTACTTTGTTTTCAGCGTCTCAGTCCAGATATTAACAGATTTGCAATGTTGTTCATTTTAAAAATAATTTTATTTAGACACAGTTCCTTTGACTCTTTTATAAACATTAAGGCCTTTTGTATTGAGGATTCACTAATGTAAAAAATTTACATTTTGAACTATTCACAGCCTGAGTACTACAGTAACCACCCTTACCAGAAAACACCTCAGCTGGATGCAGGAATCACACAGTGGGAGTGAAGAGCATTATCTGCCTCAACACACACACATACACACTACAGCCACAGACAGTTGTGCTGGTTATGTAAGAACAGATTCAGTTTCTTTTTGTCACTAAGAAAGTCAGACCACAACAACACAGAGAGAGCATGAAAGGTAACTGATTAATTCACTTCATCAGCCTGAAAAGTACACAAATGCAGAGCGAAGGGGGGGTGATAGACAAATTTGCCTTCTTGTTCATAAATTACTCAAGTAATACAGAGAGAAAAAAAGTAAGTAGAGAGTAGCGTAGGTGAATACAGTATGAGTGAATACAGTATAAAAGGAAAGAGGTAGAAAACATAACGACAATCAGTCTGTTACCAAACCAACCAACCACAGAGAGGAAACCACACTGGATTACGGTTATTTAACTCTGAACACACACACACAGTAACGAATCAGTAAGCAGTTCTGATAAGTGTCTGTTGCATGTTTTACAGTTTGTTTTGCAGCAGAAATAATTGCATTTCTTCTGACCTTGCACTGTGGAAGCCAAATGTGTGGCTGTTTACATAATGTGCATATATGTGCTATATAATTTCATTTCAATTGTCTAAATAGAGCTATTCTTCTCCTAAGTGCCAAAACAGAAGCCGTTTGACAAAAAGCACTTTCAGACTAAACAATTCTAGGAACTATACCACTGAGAAATGGACATGAAAACTACAGACCTTTGAGCCTTTTTCCTGATTGCATTCACTTGCCATAGCAATGTCACTTCTGTTCAACATTCAACAACTTTGGTGAAAATTTTCATGTTTTGCTTTGATCAATCAAGATCTCTCTGAATTTTCTCTGTCGCTTAGGCAGCACAGACATCGGTGTCAGAGTTTTTTCTTCCCATGTTAAACTTTTGTTCATGTTACTAAGATTAACTTTTAAAAATGCCAGTTGCCAGTGCTGCACAGGCTAAGTTGGTGTTTGGTAACTTAGCATAAGCATAAGTACCTCATGGTTCATATTATACTGAAAAAGACCTAGGAGACAAAAAAGTCCCCAAAAACTGTGCTATAAGAACCATTATAGTTCTCAGTTCCTGCAGTGCAGACAGACAAGGGGAACTTGCTCCAAAGGTTCTAAGAATTAGGAAGATTTCTCTGGTCCAAAAGCAGCTATAAAGGGAGGACATTTCAGTTTCTGTCTCATTGTCCATGTGACTTGGAGAGCAGAGCAGATTTATGCCTTTCTATTTATATTTGACTATTCAGTGTGACGACTGGGGTTAGAACCCTCTATGTCTGTACAGGTCTGATCTGTTATTGACAGTGGACAGTCCACATAGCAGACACTGAGGATGAGGATGTTTATTTAAGAACATGACATGACCAACTTTCTTCATTCAGTAAACAATCAACACTTCTGTTCATTCATCTCTTTGATCCTGAGTATTTTTGTGGAACCCACGTTAGGAGAGAAACCATGAAACCAGAAGCAGTCTTTGTTTTGTGATGTGAAAGACGTAACACTGGGCTGACAGCACTCATCCATCCTGCTAGGTTTGAACCATCTTTACTGACCTGAATTTGCATTTCAATATAACAGCATACCATGATGATGAAAACATAGCTGCTTTACCCACATGTCCAGACTTGTTCTTAGCTAAGCCAGGCCATAAAAATCAAATACAGACCTGAAACAAGAGTGAAATTTTAATCCAGTCAGAAAACAATTATGATTTAAAATTTGTAGCTCGGATACAGCAACAACAAAGGATCTTTTGCTAGTTAATAACAACAACAGGCTTCATATGAGCCTGGGATTTTTTCCCTCATTGCGTTTTAATGGAATTTTGTTGTTCCAGAGAATCTGCATCATCTTTAGTTCAACCAATACCATCATTTCTGCCCCCAAAATATGTGAGAAATGGTCAAGAAATAAAAGTGCTCATTAAACTGGGTGGGGTAAACAATGACCCACTCACCCATTTACTCTTCATTTCACCTGTGGGCATTTTGGTTCATCCAATCAACATGACTCTGGAGCAGACATACATGTGTGAAAGACACAAATTGTTTTGTTTTAGTCTTAATGTGAACAGAAACACTGATGTCAGTCTGTGTCAGCAGCTGGACAACCAGCACATCTGTATGGATATACACATTTATTTGTAATTCAAATCATGTCATATTTATTGACAATATATGCTCTCAATATCCCAGACTGGCCATTGTTTAAGTAGAAGTAGATATAAGGTTTTGCATCACTAGAAACTCAATAGATTGCACTATATTAAGCCTGCACAGACTCTTAAAGCATCAAAATCAGTTAAAAAGCAAAGTTAGTTATTTTTCAAGTTATTGCGGAAGTCTGTGTCTCCAATATATTTGTACACTTTTAACAAACTTTGCTGCATTTGCAGCTGCACTAATGACCATAAATGTGTGGTATTTGCAGCACAGGTCACTATGTCTTTAGCTGCATCGTTCTCCAACTAAGCACAGGGATGGCCTGTTAAAAACAGAAGAATGCATCTTTAAGGATTTGGTAATGAATAGGTTGAAAAGTAGCTTCACTGAGCTCCTCCTTTCTGTGCCCACCCTGCCCCCCAGCACACCCTTGCAATGCAGAACCCCTACACCCCCCACCACCACCACCACCAACACACACACACACACACATTAGCACACATTCTCCTCTGAAGAGCTCAGGCTGGGGGTGGGTGGGTTTCCCCAAGTATTTAAGCAGATTCCAGCAGATGGGCAAAGAACTTTGCTTCAGCAGTCACGTTCTTCTTTTCTGTGTCCTTCACAACTGGACCTGACTGCTTCAGTTCTCTGCCTTTGCCTTCTGAAAAATTACTTTCAACTCGTGGAACAAGTAATATCTCTATGCCTGACCATCACAGGCCAAACTGAACTTGTTTCATCCAGACCTCTAAAGGGTTTCTCTGTATTTTCAGCTCCACAAAGACTTTGCTTTGTTCATCTCTCCTCTTCCTCTTCGGGCCCAGAAACTTTTCGAACTCCCCAGCCTTCTTCCACCGTGGGATCATACATCCAGCTCCTTCACTCACTGAGGATGGTGGAGCCAACTATGGCCTCCGATTTTTTAGCACCTTTCCTTGAACTGGATGAGTTCGGCAAGGTGAGAGCAGCCAGTGAGAATTTAACACTTTTATACATATCTACCAACATATCTGAACTTATGATTTATTTGCAAATAAACTTTTTATTGGCTGTATCATAAATTAAGTTAAGGACTCTGTAATGATGCTGTAATTCCTTTGTCAGAAAACAAAGAGATAGCTAGATTCTAATTTATACATTTCATCTTTACTGCAGCTTTTGGATTGCAAGTCAAATGGTTGGTTTTTAACTTATTTTTTTAAACAATCTTAGTCTACTTTGTTAGAAAAGTTAAACTCTAGGATTAAAGTTTGATTTTGCTCAAAATGTGATGTGTTTGGACAAACTTTTTAATCAACCTTTTTTACATACAAAAGGAAAATGCTTGACACTATAAGTCAATTCTATTTTTAAAACAACTGGGTTTTAGTTTATTTTGACTTTGAGGAGTCCTATGCTTGTTTTCAATCAGATTCAGTATATCTTTTTTTTTTAATTTAAACTCATAGTTTTATTCCAACTGTTAGTGAACTTTCAAGTTGAAGTTCAGTCCAACCTCTTCGCAAATCCATGAGTACATTTTCCAGTCTCTTCTTATCAGCCCTGTTGTCATAGCTGCAGCTTTAAATCTCCTTTTAGTTCGACTTGGCCTTTCAGTCTTTCTCCAGTGCTCCAGGAATGCAGAAAGCTCATATCTATTATTCTCTCTTCTTTTGTGTGACAGAATTTCCATGGCCTGGAGGCAACAGATGGCTCGTCTACCAGCTCACAGCAGCTATGGCAGAACCGCAGTCACAGAGTCCTCGGCTTCCAGCGTCGCCATTCTCTCTGCCCTGTGACCCTCCCCAACTCCAAGTTCAACAGCAGCAGCAGCAGCTGTGAGGGGACTGAGTCATCAGCCTGCTGGGGGCTCAGTATGGCCTCCAACCAGCAGTGGAGCAGGGAGGGTCAGCTGCTCCACTCCTCACTCAGCCACATCCCTTTCAGAGTTGACCGCTCAGTCAGCATGATAGAGGGCAATGTCTGCAGCTTGGAAGGCAGAGAGGAGAAAATCTCCAATGTGTCCCCACCAGGGCTGCTCCCTCCACCAGGCTTCTGCATCAGCACAACATCTCTTTCGTCCACTGCTTCCTCGTCTGCCTCCAGACCCCCAGCCTCCTCACCTCACATCTCCACCCGCTACAAGACTGAACTTTGTCGCACCTACGAGGAAAGTGGGTCATGTAAGTATGGCGCCAAGTGCCAGTTTGCCCATGGCTTAGACGAGCTGAGAGGCCTCAGCAGGCACCCCAAGTACAAGACAGAGCCTTGCCGCACTTTCCACACAATAGGCTTCTGCCCATACGGCGCCCGCTGCCACTTCATCCACAATGCAGATGAGCTCCACCCTGGCCCCGCTGCCATCCCACCACAGAAACACAAGATGCGGCCTCCTCTGCTGCGACACAGCCTGAGCTTTGCAGGTTTCTCCTCCTCTCCACAGACTTCCCAACCAGTTGAGCAGTCACAACTGTCCTCCCTCCTCTTCACCCGGGCCTCCTCTGTCTCCCCTCCCCCATCCTCCACAGGGAGCCCAGAGCTCCTCTCCCCTCTCTTCCCCGAGCAAGGGGTACTGAAGCACTACCCCTACCCTTTCTCTGGCATCACTGACCTGGCAAACGACAGCAGTGATTCAGCACTGTGCTTCTATGCAGTGAACGATTCAGTCAGTGATAGGTGTCCAACCTCAGCCTTTCCCTCCAAAAGCTCAAGCCTCCCTTACCACCTCCCCGAGAAGCTGCCAGTGTCCCTGAGCAGTCTCCCTGGCCTTCAGCGCTGTTCCTCTGCTGACTCCCTCTGTGAAGAAGGCTACACTTCCTCCTGCTCCCTCAGTTCTTCCTCCAGCCGTACGGAATCACCAAGCTTTGAAGGCCGGCGCCTGCCCATCTTTAGCCGCCTGTCTGTTTCAGATGAGTAGGGAAAGGTTTTACCATAGGGCTGAATTTAACCAAGGACAGATGCTCTAAATGTTTTAACTCTGTGTGACCCATATCCAGCCTGTTGACATTTGTAATCTATCTGCATGAATTAATCTCACAGAAACTATATTATAAAAACTAGTAAATTTAAAACAAAGTTCAGATATAAGTCACAAAGAATTAAAGCATTAGGTTCTCAGTTCATCTCTAAATGCAGCCTGGTAAACGTACCTAATTTTGTGCATATTGCATTTCTTATCCAAGCAGTTGTACCACTGCTCCGTGTTCGTCCAATTTTAGCTTGACTCCTTTCTTTGCTTTTTGTTTATTGGTATTTTATAAGGTTGTTTTATGCTATTGTTACTGCTGTATACTGTTGTATACTCATTTTTAAAGAATCCTCAGAGGGTACTTCATTGAGCTTGGCATTCATCTTTATGTATTCCTGCCCAGTGAGGATCTGTGTGAGAAGTTCCTGTACCCATATTTAAGAAGGATTTTAAGATTGGTGCTGCTTGGCCTGTGTATGACTGGTGTGTTTTTAATACTGCAAAGATGCTTTTACAGATTTTATGTTAGTCCCTAAAAACAGTTAGTGTGACGCCAGACAGCATCACTTTTGAAGTGATGTTTACAGCTCTTCAGTTGTGTGTAATCAACCTATTGCATGAGTAAGATGGCAGAATAAGTGTTTTTTCTGACTAACTGAGTAATTGGTTATGACTGTGGTGTCTTGATTGTATTGGTCTGCCAACAAGGCACAAATTTAGGCAACTCTCTCTAGTTACCAAAGTTGGTGTTAGCATTCCCTTTGAATTACTAATACTGTTAACACTTAGCCCAACTTTTAGCCATGACAGGTTATTATGATTAATGCTATTATCACTTGACACTTCTAAGACTTATTTATTGTTTTTTGTATGATTTGTTGTTTTTGTTAAACTTTGCTTTGTGATTGTGTTTATGCATTTTAATAATGCCAGAGAAATTATGCTTTACTTATGCATTGATGTGTTCTGTCTGTTCGGTTTACACTGTCCAGTAGCTTTAAGAAGACTAGAAGAGAGGAGGAAGAAACACATTTTGGCATTCTGTATGTATGTTGCCTTACTGGCTAATCACCCTCAGAAATCAAGACACAGGTTTTCATGTCAGAAGCAGCTCGACATGTTTTTTTACTTCTGCTGTTGATGTGAGCACACAGTGAGTCTGCTCTCTTCTATGAGCCTCTGACTACAATAACCTTATTCCAGTTACTACTGTAAAAACAAAGAAAAACAGTGGTGAAAGAAAGGTTTACACATCCATGGCCTCAGTGTGACTCAGCAGTGGCAAATGAAAATGTCAGTACATTATGACCATCAGAGTGTTTATAGAACTGAAGTATTGTGGTCTTTTTGTGTGGAAATATCTACCAGGTATGCTGTCTTCTTCTCTTGTCATGTAAACACAGGTGAACATCTGAGCTTTGTGTGTAGTTGTTTAGTTATCAGAGCTGCCTTGATGTTTGTAGGTTCAACTCTGTTGCACGCTAGCTAGGTAACTGTGAGCGGCAGGTGAAATCAGTTCAGATTAAGTCAGGAAAGCTTGATCTTGTTTATTTTTGTCATGAAATCTTTTCAACCTGCCCAGACAAGTCTCAATTCTGCTGTAGCTTATTGTTAGTTTGTCTTGACAGTAATCTGTCTTTGTAACTTTTTTAACTTAAACTCTTATTTATTTTGTTTTTCAAAGCAAAACCTATATTATGTTTTTTGTTTCACATAATTTAAGTGCATTTATTGTTTACATTCCATGGGTTATATTGATATCCTGGTTCTTTATCTTAATATATTTGTCTTTATTTGAAAATAAAGGTCTTTAAAAAAATAACAGCTCAGCTTGTGTATGATTGTGTACGCATAAAAAATCAGAAATTATTTTACTAAATCAAGGATGGTTTGGAATTGTCCTCTATCTTAATGATAGAAAGGAATCATATTTTAGCAAAATGACAAGCAACTTAAATATAAATAAATAAAAAATAAAATCCAGCACTGTTATTCTCTTCTCCTAAATGAGCTAACCTCCCTCTTTTCATCTCCTCCCCCCTCACATGTATATTCCACCACTGAATGTCACTAACTTTGTGCTGTCTCTCTCCCATAGTTTGTGCTCTCTCCCTCTCTCTCTGTTCTCTCTCTCTCTCTGTACCTTCTGCAGGTTTCCCTGGTCCTGGAGCTGTATATTGTTGATATGCAGTTACTGGCCCCACCAATTTGCAGTGTCTATTGGTTGTTTAATGTTGCTGTTCTTTTCTCTCTCCTCTATCCACTGGTCGAGGCAGATGGCTGCCCAAACTGAGCCCAGTTCTGCTGGAAGTTTTTTCCATTAAAGGAAGTTTTTCCTCTTCACTGTCACCAAGTGCTTGCTCATAAGGGATTTGTTGGGTTTTTTTTTGTAAAGTGCCTTGAGATGACTGTATTGTGATTTGGCGCTATACAAATAAAACTGAATTGAATTAAATAAACAACTCATTCTGATCCACATAGGTCACACATTGTCTCTTTTCTTTTTTTTTTTCTTCTTTTCTTAAATCTTTTTTTCAGCCCAGCTTTTTGTATGATCATGTCTCCACACAGGAGAAAATGAAAAGCAGTGCTATTCGTGGTTTCTTCAGAAAAAATAGTTTTGCCAAAATCTGCATGTTTTGTATCATGGAAAGAATATCCAGAATTTAACCAAGTGCACAAACATTAATGATGTAAAATAAAATGCTTTCTCTTTTTCGTATTAACTGCTCTCAGTGGTAAGTTTCTTTACTAGACTATAAGTAGCAACTGTGATAAACAGCGTCAATGTCCAGTATTTGTTTTATTGCTCCTGTGAGCTACAGGAGTCAGATTCCTTAGAATGGCAGTAAAAGTAGGGCTGCCAAAAGTGATATATAGATAGATTGTGCAGGAAACCTTAGTAGTTAACACAATGGGACAACACAAATGTTCATGTTAGGAAAAGCATCACTTTAAAATATTGTTGCTTCTGGGGCCTTTTGCTCATTTGTATCTCACTCACACAAAAGGAACAAAGATTAACTTTCTGTTTAGGGAATCTCACAGCCCTCTCCTCTATCTCTATGTCCTCTATGTGTGTGTGTGTGTGTGTGTGTGTGTGTGTGTGTGTGTGTGTGTGTGTGTGTGTGTGTGTGCATGTGAGTGTGTGTGTGTGTATGTGTGTGTTAGGAGGAGTGGGTTTTGTTGCAACTGGCCTGAACTAATTTTGAGTAAATGACACAGGAGAATGTTTGGGCAACAGATGCTTGAACAAAGACTCCCCAGCACACAATGACACACAGAGATACTTGTGACTGATTTCCATCTATTCATACAAAGTGGAGCAGAAGTTGAGATCCTCCCCAGTGTGTGTGTGTGTGTGTGTGTGTGTGCGTGTAAACTACTCCATTACAACAAAATTTCATTTTATATATATATTTATACAGGGTCTAGTCTTTTACCTGAAAACAAAATGTAGGTGTTTGGAGTAATGCTATAACAGATGTCATTATAGATTGCACATTTTGACTAAATAAGGTTATCTTTTTTTCATATTATATATTCTGTATTTTATTATGTTTTTCTTTATTGTATATTTGTTATTTGTTGTATAAGAGACAGTAAAGATTTGTGTGTGTGTGTGTGTGTGTGTGTTTGTGATGATATTTGGGCAGGCTGAGGATTTCCGTGTAGTGAATGAATGTGTGAATGAATGAATACCATTCAATGCCGCTGATTGTGTCTGTGTGTGTCTGTGTGTGTCTCAAAAGGCCAAGGGCCATCCCTGTGCAGCCCCCCCCCCCAATTCCTTGCTGGTCATGCAGACCCTTTGTGTTTCTGTGCTTTCCCTTTTCAGTCTAACATCTGTATGCTAATGTCTCTCACTGGGAAAGAACTCGATTCAGCCTGAGAGAGGGTGAGGGGCAGCTTTCCTCTGAATGGTTGTGTGTGTGTATGTGTGTGTGTGGAGGTACTGCTCTAGATTCTAGATTCAGACACTACATAAGAAGTGTGTTGAAGTAGAAACTCAAATCATTACGTTACACAATCCACATGAGCCTCCAACAGCTGGTCTGCTGCCTCATCCAAACGCACAATGTTTAGAGTCATACACACTGCAAACATGAACAAACTAAAGGTGGGAAGTGTGTTAATCTAGGTGTACACCTGGACATTAAGTTGGACTGGACTGGTCACTGAACACAGACGTTCCATATAAAAAATGGTATAGTCAACTTTTCCTCCTAAGGTGCCTCAGATCCTTAGACATCTTCAGGAAGATGCTGCACATATTTTACCAAACTATGGCAGCCAGTGTGCTGTTTTATGCTGCAGTCTGTATGTGCTGTCAAGGCACCTAGACTGCAGCATAAAACAACTCCCTCTGCAGGTGCATTGACAGCACAACAGGTTTCAGGAAGTAAAACCCGATAAATCAGCCACCTTTATCATTATATTTATTCAATTCAAAATCAGTTAAACACTTACCAGTATACCAGTTAGTGGTTTTGAAAAGTAGAATTTAAAGTAGGGCATTTAGTATATAGTTTGAAAAAAATCATTTTAAATGCATTGTATAAAATGTTGTATAAATATAATACAATTCGTCACGTTAGTTAAAGGCAGTGGAACAATAACAGTGAGCATTACACTTGTTATATCATAACAAACTATTGCTGGTACAAACATAAATATTAATTAAAGCTAACATAATAACACATTCACAACAACATCTTTGTGGTTAGTTTGGACCAAGAGAGTATTTTTTATTTATTCATTTTTTCCACAGCCCATCAGTGACTCGATCCACTGCGATCAGAAAAAACTACAGTTCCCAACGGCAGCTAAAACGATTACGTAAACGGACGTTAGAAGTTTTACTATAAAACCATTTCCGCTTACGGTCCCGGTCCTTTCCTGTCTACGGCCCGTTGGAAGATGGCGGTGCAGATCTCCAAGAAGAGGAAGGTTAGTGCAGTTTTTCCGCGTTTTTTTCACACAGGCAGCATCTTGTGTAAAAATGGGGTCCTGTCGGTGCGGATGCAAGTGCTTTGTGTTCGGCCAGGTGTTAATCTGTCTCGTTGGAGTTCGGTCCGCAGAGGATTAATCCAGATGCTGCCTGAGCTGCGTCCTCCTCATTTGGCTAACATGTCTTTTCCAGCCCGGGACCCGCACACACGACCCACAGTCAGACATGTTTCCCCAACGATAAACAGTTTTATAACAGCTGCCGAGCCTCGGACGTCTCTGCCTGTCCCCGCTCCCCTGAGTCCGTGGCCCCTAACACGGCTCAGTTTGGCCCAGTTCGGCTCAGACCGAGAGAAATCTATGCTATGCTAGCTGTTAGCTGCCCCAGGAAATATTTCGAAACGTGATTATAAACGTTTTTATTTGTGGCTGCTGACGTTAGATAGACGCATCTGCAGCTGTGTGGCTGGAGCCTTTTGGTTAGTGCTGGAAACAGACGGGTCAGATAACACGAGTCACTGATGTTAGAACTTGTGTGGGAGTCACTGGGCTCTGCTTATTTTGGAGATCACAAGTCAACAGTTTTTTCTCGTGGCTTATATTCTGAGTTTTCCAAATTGTGCAGTGAAATATAAAAATATTGCAGCCGTGATTGCGTCCCCTGACAGGGTGGTGACAGACTGATTTCTGTTTTTACAGTGTTTGTGCTAATGCTTTTTTCTTTCAACATCTCCACTTTCCTGGTATTGTCATGTTTTTTTGTCTGGGTGATACTCAGATGTGCAAACATTAATCTGACACTGTCCTCAGTTCGTCTCAGACGGTATCTTCAAGGCCGAGCTAAACGAGTTCCTGACTCGTGAACTTGCTGAGGACGGCTACTCCGGTGTAGAAGTGCGTGTGACTCCAACCAGGACTGAGATCATCATCCTGGCCACAAGGTGGGGGTCCAGGCTTGAGGTCGCTGTGACTTTTGGCTCTAGGAGACAGTGAAAGTCAAATGTGCTAAATCATTCCATGTTTGCATTCTGAAATTCTTACTAAAGTAGATTTGATATAATCTTTTAATATAAACTGATGTGAATTTGTTTCAGCAGATGAACACACCTATCTGCAAGTATTTCAGGTTTGGCCTGGTCATAATATTCAGCACCAATTTGTTTCTTTGTTATTTTAGCTATTATAATTGCAGCCTGTCTCACATACATAAGCTCAGCTTCCAGCATGTAATTATGACTGGCAAACTTAATTTTATATATTTGCCCAGGAACTTTCCAGTGTAAGAGGACCGGAAAACAAACGTGGATGCCTCACGCTGGCCACAGTTCAGGTTTAGACAGATTTAACAGAAATGCCACTGTTGTCAGTGAAGCACATTTTAAATGTCACACAACCAGCTGTGATCATGCAGATCTCTTGACCACTGTTTAACATGGGATTCCCCCTCTACTATTCATTTCATCTGACTTAAACAATGCATTAGGAAAAAACGAGCCTGCAGCATGACAAGATTTCCCTGGGTGCTGTGGATGGCTGTATTTTTCCCTGGAATCCAGTGTAACCATGGGTGTCTTTGTCTTTAGGACCCAGAATGTTCTGGGAGAGAAGGGCCGTCGGATCAGAGAGCTGACTGCTGTGGTGCAGAAGAGGTTTGGCTTCCCTGAGGGCAGTGTGGAGGTGAGGAAACCAGGATGGATTACATGAAGCGAACGTAAATGCGAAAGATAATAATCTGAGTTGTAATTCACACGTACAACGTGAAGCATAACACTTTATAATGCATATTAAAAAACTGTATTTAGATATTAAGAATTTATCCTAAGAATGAAATGAATGCAGCTACAGGTTTTTAACATTGACTTTCTCCCTTCAGTGATGATACGATGACGAGACAGAATAAGACTCGATCTGGGTCTGGAGGTCACTTGTTCAGTTCCACGTTCTGTGGTTCTGTTCTGGTTCCTCAGATCAGGGGGTCCTTTCAATATGAAGACACAGAGGCATTTGTCTGAGAGGGGTCAAAGCAATAGAAGTGTAATAAATATCCATAAAACAGTACTGAATGAAATAAACACATCAATGCAGTTCACAGCTGTTTCTAAAATACAAGATCCATGTGTAGTCTGGGAAAGGGCCAATGCATCAGATTCAATGGAAACACACTCACCACTGGGTCTAAGAACCATTTTGAGCGCAACCTGCAGTTTGACACTTATGGTGTGCAGTTTAACTGAACTGTTTCCTTTCTGTTAGCTCTATGCTGAGAAAGTTGCCACTCGTGGTCTGTGTGCCATCGCTCAGGCAGAGTCTCTGCGCTACAAGCTGCTGGGAGGCCTGGCTGTGCGTAGGTAAGCAGGCATCACATTAAACACATATACCTTTATCTGGACTTTGAAATTAATATTTATAGAAGATCGCATGGTGCTGTCTGTTAACCCTCTGGGGTCTAAGGGGGTTTTGGGGCCCTGGACAAATTTTGGCAAGCCCTGACATTTGTGCTTTTTTCAGTGTCTTTTAAACATTAATGGCTAAAGTCTGATAACACTGTAATCAGCACAAAACGGGCTATAATAATATGTGAGCAGTGAGTTTATACATGATTGTGTTTTTCAGAAAACAGTGTTGGTTAGTGAAAAACTACAATTTTTTAGTCACTGAAATAAGACCATAAAACACATACAGAACATTGGTTCACAAGACTTTGGTGATGCAGGTGGAAATTGATGGTGAAGGCAACAAGAAGCAGGTTCAGGAGCAACTCCATAATCAGCTGGTTCAAGTGAAGGTTGTTCT
Source organism: Mastacembelus armatus (assembly GCF_900324485.2). NCBI lineage: Eukaryota > Metazoa > Chordata > Actinopteri > Synbranchiformes > Mastacembelidae > Mastacembelus > Mastacembelus armatus. The sequence goes on from NC_046645.1 coordinate 27,371,997, forward strand.
AATTTTTCACTATTATGAACTTGGTTTCTAATATGTAAAAAAAAAAAAAAGCATATCAGTCCACAATTTGAGAAGGTTGTAGATGGTAGACACAACAATGAAAACTTTATTAAAAAAAATATATACACTACTCAAAAAGTTATATATGTATGTATATATTTGACTTTCAGGTGAAATTCATGGAAAATGTAAAAAGTTCATACTACAGTGATATTATATCATGAAAGTAGGGCATTTAAGTAGAAGTATGCAATGGTAATTTCTTCATCTCAAACAATTTATTGAAACAAAAGCTAACAACATTGGTGGGTATACCACAACAAAAAATTTCAATGTCTCAATAACTTGTCAATTGTTAGGTGTCGTCTTGGTCTCATGATGTCAAAATGTGAACAGCATGATGAAGAGGACTGTTTAAATACGAACTGTCATTGAACCAGAATATTTAGTGGTCAATGGTCATGGATCAGACACTTGTGATTTTTGTGGTTAATCACCTTGTTAGAGAACACCATGTTATGCAATAAGTACTGAAACATTGAACAGTTGGACATGTGCATTCAAAAGTTTAGAGAAGGTCAAATTAAGTTCAGCTGTAAAGGTTATAGTGCATTTTAGGTGCATTCTGAAAAAGTCAAATATCCTTTTATAACTTTTTGTGAGTAGTGTATATATTTCACTGCTTCAAAATACCATGTACATGTGTCATGTTGCTGAAGAAGTGACTGACATTAGAAATATTCAAGGACTCATTGTGGTTCTGCTGGAGACTGGTCAGATCCATGTTCTGTGGCTCCTCAGAGCAGGGAGTCCATTCCAGCTGAAGGCATCTGCATCTGTGCATTTATCTGAGAAGGGATGAATCTGTCCAAACACCCTTACATGCTGAAAGTGAATGCTGAGAACGTCTTCGGGACAGTGAATCATTTTACAGTAGCTGCATTTTAAAGTGCAAAAGAAGCTAAGTTGGTCACTGTGCTTTGCCCCCCACCCCTCCCAGGGCATGCTATGGTGTGCTGAGGTTCATCATGGAGAGTGGTGCCAAGGGCTGTGAGGTTGTGGTTTCTGGCAAACTGAGGGGTCAGAGGGCCAAGTCCATGAAGTTTGTGGATGGCCTGATGATCCACAGTGGAGACCCCGTCAACTACTATGTCGACACAGCAGTTCGCCATGTCCTGCTAAGGCAGGGTCAGTACTCCTCCACACGGATGTATTTCTGTTATTGATTTTGGCTCCACACTTTCTTCGGTTTTACTTGGTGATGATACATATTTACTAATTTGCATCCTCAGGTGTGCTGGGCATCAAGGTGAAGATCATGCTTCCCTGGGACCCAAGTGGTAAGATTGGTCCCAAAAAGCCCCTGCCTGACCATGTCAGCATTGTGGAGCCCAAGGAGGAGACCCTGCCCACCACACCCATGTCTGAGCAGAAGGGGGCCAAGCCAGAGGTGCCAGCCATGCCCCAAGGAGCACCTGTGCCCACTGCATAAGGGGGTAGGAGACAGCAGCAGCCTGATTTATAAATAGGGAGGGCTTCAAGGTGATTTAACTGGATGTGTAAACCAGATGATATGACTGAGTCCTTAAATTTATCCATTGATAGCTAGACAGATGCCAGGGCCAGCCTCCAATACTGTTGGGTCAGGATCCACTGCATGTTAACGTGACGATTAGGTTCATTTACTACATTGATGGAAGTGGCGCTGGTTAGATATTATTGTCTGTACCGTAAACAGTAAGCAGGTGATGAAAAGAGGCCAGTTTTTGTCCCTTCAGTGATGATAAGATGACGAGTCAGAACAGGACTTTGTGGTTCTGGTGGCAACTGGTCCAGACCTACGTTCTGTGGTTCTGCTCCAGCTCCTCAGATCAAGGGGTCCTTTTCAATTGAAGACATTGAGGCATTTGTCTGAGAAGGGCTGAAGATATTCTCTTCTGTTTTAAAATCACAAAGGAAAAAGTGAAATCAGGTCCAGACTGATCACAAGTTACTTGAATATTTAGTATCTGAAGTTCCGAATAGCTTTAATGGCAACACTGTTTTATCAATATATCTGTGTCAAATCACTTTAGGCCAGAGATGGTCCTGAAATCTGAACCTATGCAGTGTCAGGATCTGGGCTCAGATCTACTGGAGTCCTTGTAACAGCTTTTTAATTGTGGTTTTTGTTTTTGTTTTTTTGTTTTTTTCAGGTTTGAATTGTTCCACCAGATGGAAGAAGACCCTGTTTTTTGAGTAAAAAAAATAAAATCTGGAAAATACACTTGGCATGTTGTGGTCACACTGATACACGTGGGAAAACTCAGTAAAGCAGGAAATTAAGAGTGAATTGACCTGCATGTTTAAAAACTCATTAACTACACCTGTATGGTGTCATCTGCAGTTTCACTGTCAAATTTACTGCCATTAGGAAGTTTTACTGGCTGATTAAATATCAGTGTAGTGTACATATCAGGTAGCGTTTAAAAGAAGATGTCCTTGTTTTATCTTTACTCTGAACGTTTTCAACGGTTTGCACAAAAACCTAATGTAGAATATCTTAATCTATTACATAACTTTTTTGTTTACACACTCGATCAAATGACTCAGACGTATCACGTGAAGGCCTATCTGTCAGGAGGAAGTCAGATGTCTCTCTCTGCTTCATTTCCTGGAGGCAGATGTAGTTCTCATGCCATAAGGCATAGGCATTTCCATTTATGTTATTTGTATAGTGCCACCCAGTGACAGTGGAGAGGAAAAGTCCCTTTAACGGAAGAAGAACCCTCCAGCAGAACCAGGCTCAGTTTGGGCAGCCATCTGCCTCGACCGGTTGGGGTGGGTGGATAGAGGAGAGAGGAAAAAAAACAGCAACAATGAACAACAAATGGACACTGCAGGTTGGTGGAGCCAGTAACTGCACATCAGCGATATACAGCTCCAGGACCAGGAAGGTACAGAGAGAGAGATAGAGCACAAAGTGACATTCAGTGGTCTATTATACATGTGAAGGGAGGAGAGAGGAGGGTTAGGGTAGGGGAGCTCAGTGCACCGATGGTCTTTGGGCAGTCTAGGCCTATAGCAGCATAACTAAGGGTTATGGGTTACCTTATTTTACTGTCACTGTTTTCTCATGTTGTTATCAAAACATTCCATCTTTCCAAAATGATGAAAAGCTGAGAGTAAATAATGAGCATTTTTTCATTTAGGTTTGTATAGACTTTAAATGGTCAAGCAAGCACAAATGAAGGTTTATTCAGAATAGGTGACAAAAATGGTCACAGATTTTTGACCAGAGTGACTCCTCGTCTCAGCACTCGAGTATCAGGTCCGGGTTAGGCCACGCCCCCTGACTCTTACCTGAGCTGCAGTGAAAACGGTCTATATCGCACCTGGACGAACCGTGAAGCAAAGATGAGTCTGCCGGACTATAAATCATCTGACAAACAGTCTTCAGCCGCAATCCCAGTAAGAAAAGCAAACTAAAGTTGTTTTTTAGGGTTTAGAGCTGAGCTTTAAGCTTGCTGAGTGACTCAACATGTGTTTGTAGGCACAGACTAGTCTTTCCCACTCTGCTGAATGATTATTATTTATTGCAGATATTTTTTAGCGATAGTTTTCAAATTAGTTTGGTTCGAAAACCAAACAAATTGGTCCACAATCTGGCTTAAAAGGAAAATATGAATTTAAGTAAACTCTTGAGTTGAGATAGAAACTCAACTTGGTTCCTGTCGGGAGAGCATTACAAACTTTAATTCTCCAACAATTCTCTTGGGAAGGTGGCAGGTTTAAACCACTGGACTTAAATAGAATTTTGAGAATGTTAAAGCTGCTTAATTCGTAAACCTCACATGTCAGAGAAAAGGTGTTTTCTAGTGCACTGCATTTATACATAAAAAATACAATAATTAGGATTTATGGGTGTCATTTATCAATGGGTTATATGTATTTCAAAAGTTACAGGTAAAGTAACTGTCTAATAAATTTTCTACTGAATTAAAAAGTAAAGTGCAATTACCTGATCATTGTACTTACTGTTAAAGCTGACATGAAACTATTGAGCATGACAGCGATGAAGTGTATTCATGATGCTCCACAATTCAATTCAATTTATTTGTATAGCGCCAAATCCCAATACAAATCATCTCAAGGCACTTTACAAAAACTAAAACTAAAAACCCAACAGTTCCCTTATGAGCAAGCACTTGGCGACAGTGGAGAGGAAAAACTCCCTTTAACGGAAGAAAAAACCTCCAGCAGAACCGGGCTCAGTTTGGGCGGCCATCTGCTTCGACCGGTTGGGGTGAGTGGATAGAGCAGAGAGAAAAGAACAGCAACAATAAACAACAAATAGACACTGCAGGTTGGTGGGACCAGTAACTGCACGTCAGCGATATACAGCTCCAGGACCAGGGACACCTGCAGAAGGTACAGAGAGAGAGGGAGAGAGCACAAAATAGTCCACAGACTATTGTGTTACATGGAGCTGTTTAATTTGTGAGTTTATATCTGCCTGTTTGGGTCAGTTACATTAAAAATCCAAGGTGTGAGTATAGTGTCCCAGATAATGCAGTGTTTGCAGAATCGATTATTTTGTTTTTTTCATTGTGTTTCCCATTTTGCAAAGGTTGAAAAATTATCTGTGGTGTTTAGCCTCAGTGATGCTGTGGGTGTTTGCAGCGAAGGCCTGTGCTCTTACCAGCCTGAGCTGGTGACTCATGTTAACGCCCAACCTGTAGCTACTGAGCACACAGTGAGTCGCAGAAACAGGCGCAGGGTTAAATTGATAATGACTTTGCCACTGTAAATTAATCTACAGTGCCAGGTCTTTTCTCTGGGTGGTTCTGCTATGCCTAATGTTAAAAATTCCCAGAGCCCATAGTTGTCTCACTGTGGCCACTCATGATCTAAATTAAACCCCAAGTATTTATTTCACACTGACATGAAATAAGGAAGAATGTTTGAAACTGAGTCCTGCGAACCATTATGTCAATCATACTCTGAATAATTGGAGGACGGGAGTTATGAAAAACATTTCATTTAATAATTTATCAAAATAATTGTCTGATAATGGTTTCTTGAGGAAGATAGTACATGATATATGATAATGCTACATATATGTTATAACATGTATTGTCTATGCAATGAGGAAGAACAGTTGACATTCTTTCTTAGTAAAAAAGACAGTACCACACAGTGAACATACTCCACTATATGGAGATGACCTGTATCAAATCCTACTTCAGGAAAAGTGTCATAATTATCAGCAAAATGTACTTAAAGCAAAAGTACTTTACTAAGGGATGGTTCAGTACTACACAGAGTGCCTGTGAATGTGAATTTGAATGTGTTTGTTGCAGGTACCTCCAGAAAAAAAAGTAAATCATTTGCAGTGTAAGTATTTCTAGCAGTTACAGCAGACAATGCAAAGATAAAATGTAAATGAAAAGCACATTAAGGTGCATTCTAAAAGTAAGTGCAAAAATCAGAGCCTCTCACATGCTTCTCTCCATCGTTGGTACCAGCAGTCAGCTCGCCCACCTGTGCTTATTTTGGTTGCATCAGTAGCAACAAGTGTGGACGAAGTGCGTATAAGCTATGACACCTACTTGTGTTTAACTTCCACCACCAGTGGTCAGCATTACACATCACAAGTACGTTACATTTTCCCCTGAAGTGACAGATTGAGTTTGTTGAACAGATTGAATATGTCGCACAGGTAAGCGAGTTGGGCGACCCATTCCTTCTCACTGAAATGAGCCGCCAGTGGCGAGTTTTTTTCCAAGAGAAATCTCTGCAGCGGCTTTCGTAACTCAAACACTCTGGCCAGTGATCTTACTCTGGATAGCTATCTTATTTCTGTGTGTACCTGTGTGCCTCACGGACCGGTACCGGGCCACCGCCGGGTGGTTGGGGACCACTGGTTTAGTATTTTAGTAATTCAGAAAATTTTAAATGAAAAAATGTAGTTTAGTTTTGGACAAAACAAGACATTTAAACACAATTTGGTAATGATAATGAAAGGAGTTCTGGTGCCAAATTTAATGTTATCAACCATCACACATGCCAATACTGATATACCCTGATTTATCAGCTCAGCTATGGTAGATCTAAAATATGGTGGTAGCACTTGAGCTCTATCCAGGTGTTTCAGAAATAAAATGAGCCATCCTTTTCTGCAGCACTCCTCTGTTGTGCAGTTAAATGTCGGTGGCCACCTGTTCAGCACCTCTCTGAGCACCCTCAGGAAACACCCTGACTCTAAGCTTGCCGACTTGTTCAGTGGACAACCCAAACTACGCACCGACTCGCATGGACGCTACTTCATTGACCGGGATGGGTCACACTTCAGAGCTGTCCTCGAGTTCCTGAGGTCAGAGCAGCTGCCAACTGACAACATCCAGGAGGTTTGAGTCCTGACTGGTTTATAATCATCTCAGTGTCGCTCACATCCTCACTCCTCTCACTTTTGAAATATATATTAAAATAAATTGTAGTTTTTCACTGTTACTGTATAAACCTGTGTGTGTGTGTGTGTGTGTGTGTCTGTCCGTCCGTCCATCTGTGTCTGTGTGTGCACCCAGGTTCACAGGGAGGCCATGTATTACAACATCAAACCACTGATCAAGCGTCTGGAGGAGACACCTCAGCTGTTTGGAGAGCTGGTGGGGCGGCAGCAGTTCCTCTCCAGAGTCCCACACTACAAAGAAAACATCGAGGTTGGTTACAAACATTCTTGAAGGGCCAACACAAAATTTGACCCACTACATTTGCACAGCTGCCTCCACATTCTTTTATGCATTTGATGCAGCTCTAGTTTCTATAGATGGCACTCTTTTTTTCTTTTTGAGTGGCCCAAGACACCAGAGCTCCTGCTAACTATCCTCCTCTTCTATTCATTCCTGACAAATCACAGATTTAGGTTGTTTATTTCTGGGAAGCTCAATTGAATTCAATTTTATTTGTATAGCGCCAAATCACAATACAAATCATCTCAAGGCACTTTACAAAAACTAAAACTAAAAACCCAACAATTCCCTTATGAGCAAGCACTTGGCGACAGTGGAGAGGAAAAACTCCCTTTAACGGAAGAAAAAACCTCCAGCAGAACCGGGCTCAGTTTGGGCGGCCATCTGCCTCGACCGGTTGGGAAGTGCTAAAATTGATATATGCATAAAAATCTCTGCGGTTGTTAATTCTTCCTAATTGACACCAAAAATTAAATGTGTTTAAAATTAAAAATTAAAATTAAATGTGTGATTCATGACAAAGTGTAACAGTAGCGCAAACATCATGTGATTAAATTATTCATAATTATTCTTCTTCTGAAGAAGAAACCAGTGGCCCTGCCCAGTTCAAGTGAAATCATCGCACTCTAGTTGTCCAGTCACCCCAGTGTTTGGTTTGCAGGTGTTGATTCGTATCGCCAGAGCTGAGGCCATCGCCACCCGCCACTCCACCATTATGATCTGTGTACTGCGGACAGAGGAAGATTTGGGTTTCTATAACAATGCCATCAACAGCCTGGAGGCAGATAAGGAGTCAGTGGTGACCTTTGGACCCTGGAAGGCCATCCCCTCCGTCAGAGACCTGCTGGACTGTGTTAAGATGGACATCAAGAGTCAGGGCTATATGGTGAGCATCGAGCCCCATGTCATGGAGAAGAGCTTCCTGTCCAGAACGTACAACTTCTTCTACAAACTCATATTCACCTGGTGGTGATGCTACATCTAAAACTGTACATGTTTCTAGAAGTACCAGACAGCATTTTAACAAATTCCATTAATTACAAGACCAAGTTTCAGCAAGCCGTAAGTCATGCTAGATGTAATTTAAATAGCTATTCTAAACACAGCAGTAAAGCATCAGTGTATATATTTCTACAGTGGTTTAAGATAAAGTGTCAGGTCCACCAAAGTATTTCTGTTGAATTACTTTCTCCAAAGTAAAGATTTTAGTTGCCCATAAATATGAATACGGTGTCATTTCCTGGGTAATGTCAGTGAATTCATGTTTTACTGTTAAACTGTAATTAACAAATTACCTTTTTTTTCACTCACAAAGTTTAGATCAGGGTTGTTTTGATCACGGCAATGAATAGCACCGTTGTGGAGTGTATTATGCTTTTGTGCTCACAGCTCTCCAGTTGTCTATTTTTGGTCATATAATTAACGTCATTCATGCTTTGTTATATTGAGTCTTTCCCTTGCAAGTCATTTTGGTGTGAAATATTTTACAGTTCTGTATTAAATATTGTGTCAGTTACTGAGAACAATACTGCGTCACATTCACAACAATGGGAACTCCAGAACACAGATTATAAGAAAGGGAAAAGGTCATTAGACAGAAAAGCTAAGCAAGTGTGTCAGCAGAAAGTGGAGCAGCGGTCTGAGTGTTCGCCGCAGAGCAGAGCAGGGCGTACCTTCATGTCACACACTTCCTGTGTGATCAGGGTGTGAAAATCAACAGTGTGGTTAGACAGCGGCTCCAAGCACAGCCCTGCAGATGAGAGGCCTTGGCTTAGTGGACGGTCTTCAAGTAAAATGTCTCAGGTTGAAAAGATAAATCTTAGAAGTGTTGTGTGTTTGTCAGATCTCACTACTGACTAAAAAACTTTGGGATCAGATAACTGAACCAAATGGTTTCCACCTACTGGATTGTTAGTTTTTCCTGGCGCATTGACTGGACTGTCTTCCTATGTTCCATGATTTCCTGACTTTTCCTTGAGCTGACCAACAAATAAACGTGTGCAGAACTCTGATGAACTGATATTCCCATCGGCCCCTGCTGCGTTGAGTTGAACAGCAGGAGGGTGATTGTGGTAGTATAGTATATCTGCTGAAAATCAGTATACTAACATTATCTCTGTGTACATGTTCATGCTGTCGTTATTTTGGAGCATCACTGAGCACTTTTTTCATTTTCGGACCATGTATTTGTTGCATGTGGTTTATTTAGAAGCTTCCAGACTCCTGAAGAGTAACTTTTAATTTCATGTAACAGAACATTACCATTACAATTTTGTTCTCCACCAGAAAATAAGGCTAGGCCAAAGAGAATTAGCTTCCTTTGTTCCAAGAAGCGGCAGGTGTGGACATGCTAGCTACAGTATTTTCACCACAGTGTGTCACAATCACGCTTCCTCTTAAAACCCCCTGATGGTAAAAAGTTGCACACTTGCATTTCACACCTTGGATCACATAAGAAAAGTGACATTGATAACTGCCAATAACAAAAGTCACAAGGTGGACATTTTCATCTTTATTTAATTTGATTCACTGTAACTTTTTTCAAACTTCCTCAATCTGCTTCATTTACAAGACTGATTTGTTTTATTTCCCAAACAGTGACAGAAACATTTTGATCATTAATCTGTGGGTCATTTTAGCAAACTTTTCTCAGGAAGACAAACTACTGTTAACAGGTTAGCTGCTCTGATCCCTTATAATAAGTAAAACTATTCTCAAGATAAATGGTTTCAGTTGCTCAATTTTGTTTTTAAATTAGTATTTTAAAACAACAGAGAACTTCCATGCTGAGTTGCTGACAATGAATAACCATTGCATTTTATTACTAAAAAGTCTTAAAACAGGATGATTTGTGTCAGAAAAAGGGGACATATTTTTGACAGCAGAATAAAAAGAAAGTTTACACATTGAACAGCATCATAGGGCGATAAAAATGTAAATTCTCAAATCAGTTAACAGAGTACTATTTTCAATTCAGTATGCATTCATGTTTTATTTCATAAAGAAAAAGCTGTAGATTATGAATCACCTCTACTGCATGGACTGATCAGCACATCTCATGGTGACCGTCTAACTTCATCATCAGAAGTGGCTGAAGCTCAAGACATCAAATGATTTTTTTAATCAAACTACCGTTTCCAAGGACAAGAAGGAGCTTCATGCACACAAAGGTGGACTTTTATGACAGTGAGGATTAAGGCTGACGTGCCTGTCCTGCTTTGCTCAGTGTCACAGGAAATGAAGTCAGTGCAGAAGAAGGAGCCACAGAAGAGATACGAACCCTAATCCTAACCTAGAGCTGCTGAGGAGGCAAAAACGAACATGACTGGCACAAAAAACCCAAGCAGAGTTCTGCTGGTCACCGCTCTGCTGCTAACAGGTACTGTTTCTTCAACTCAGTGTATGATTGTACAAAAATGCCTTCTGTTACCGTTCTATACCTGACACTGTTGTTTTATCCTTTTAATCCACAGAAATAAATAATTTTACATAAAATAACCTAGCACATTATCTTATGTAAAATCTTTATTAAAAATAGTTAAATACAGCTACAGTTTTGGAAAATGTATTTCAGGTAATGCAGTGTCTTAATGTGTTGATCTTGAACTTGATTTAATTAGCATGTTACCAATTTTCATAATTGAGTTTTTCCAATAATTTCATTTTTTTCAAATAGTTGTGTAAAAGCACCAGATATCCAACTCAAATGTGGCAAAATATGGAAGATACATCAAAATGACACTGGGCCAGGGCTACAGTAAATGTGGTTTTGATTTGATTTTCATGTATGCACCTAATATTTAGCTCAGGTTCTTGTGGTTGGAACCACTCAGGTTGAGGATTTCTGAAATTTTCTTTTGTGGAATTAGTATTTGGGGACAAGTGGGGTCTTCAAGCCTTAAAATGATCCTAGAATTAGTTTTTATTTAGTTGTGTGGGATTAGCTCAATCCTTTCATTGCATCAAATCATGATGATGTTAAAGTTTTAGTTACAAGTAAATATGTTTGTATATTTAAGCATGACAGTTTGTGTTTCCAGGTGTGAGATGCAACAAAAACACGGTGTTTGTGTACAGCACAGTCGGCGGTGATGCCCTACTGCCATGCACCAGCCTGGTCACTGCAGACTGCTCCCTCATCTCCTGGACCTTCTTCAAGGATGGCCAGGTGCGCTTCACTTATGAGGTCAGTGGGGGACAGGTGAGGCAGGATTCGGACAAGTTCAGTCGAATGTCCATCACATCCAACTGCTCAATCCACCTCCATGAGCTCAGGGTCGACGACGCTGGCTCCTACATGTGTCTGAATCAAGGAAACACCATCACTGCCGTTTACCTGTCTCTCCTCACCATCACTTCAATTTCCAAAGTCACTGACCTGCAGCTTGGAGGGAAGCTCATCCTGAGCTGCGTCCTCTTCACTTACTATGACGCGGGAAGCTGCAAGATTTACTCCAGTGTGTTCAGCCTCCGCTGGGCCACCAAGGACGGGACTGAGCTACCCAGAGACAGCAGGTTTGTTTTTTGTTAGTCATCTGAACTGAGCTGGCCAAGAGTTCAGCCAAATCCCTTTGTGTGTAGCCTATTAAGTTTATGATTTTATAAATAAAAAAAATAAAACTATTAAACATGTGATACATTGAACAAAATCTTGAAGTAATAATATTGCTGTCAAAGCAAGACAGACACTGCTACACCCACAAAATTGTTAAATGGCCCATGGTTTCATGGTTTCATTTAGCGGTAAGTTTTCAACATGTCCTGTCTGTGACTTTCAGCACCAAGTCTACTGGTTACTGCGGAGCATGCAGATATTTAAATGACTTTTAAATACGTGATTTCCAATAATAAAGGCACAATAATTCCATAAAGCAGCTGGCCACTGGAGTTTTTAGCAAATGTTATTCAAACATGAGGGATTATTTCCAGCGACAATTAGTCCACATTTGGTTTCTATGAGTATATGTGGCAGCAGGATGGTGTATGTGTGAATATTACCAAATTCACCCTACAGCACTCAAAAACAGCAAAATAGAAGAAGAAGAAGAAGTACTTTATTAATCCCCAAGGGGAAATTCAGTTGTTACAGCAGTTATTAAATTTGAGATTATTTAAATTATATTGATTAATAGTAATTCATAAAGTAATTAATAAAGTAATTAACTATTTATTTGGGGGGGGTTGTGTGTGTGTGTGTGTGTGTGTGTGCGCACGTGTGTGCGTTATTGTTTATATTGAGGAATTATAGAGTCTTATGGCCGTGGACACAAAAGACTTCCTGAATCTTTCAGTCTTGGCTTTAGTGGGAATTAGTCTGTGGCTGAATGAACTTCCCATTCGCCACAGTTCCTCATGAAGTGGGTGGGCAGGATTGTCCAATATGGAGTTTATTTTGTCCACCATCCTCCTCTCTGCCACAGCCTCCAGACTGTCCAGTTCCAGTCCAACAACAGATTTTGCCTTCCTGATTATTATTTTGCCTTCCTTATTTAGTCTGTTGGCCTCACCAGCCTTGATGCCACCTCCCCAGCACACAACTGCAAAGAACAGTGCACTCGCTACTACAGACTGATAGAACATCTTCAGTAGCTTGTTGCGCACACCAAAAGAACAGAGTCTCCTGAGGAAGAACAGTCTGCTCTGTCCTTTCTTGAAGAGTGCATCTGTATTCTTTGACCAGTCCAGTTTGTTGTTAATGTGGACTCCAAGGTATTTGTAGGAGTCCACAATCTCTACTTCGTCTCCAAGGATGGAGACAGGGACTGGGGTCTTCCTGTTCCTCCTAAAGTCCACCACCAGTTCTCTAGTTTTCTTGATATTGAATACATAATATATAAATAAATACAAAAGGTATGAAACACGGACTAATGAATGGCAGCCGTATGATGTGTCTTTGAAATTCTTGTAACGCAGGTATGAGATGACTGACCAGACTCGCTGCAACATCACGCTGGTCACGAAACTCCAGAGGGATGACAACAACAGGAAGTGGAGGTGTCAGGTGGACACTGCAAAAAAGCACAGAGCAGCATTTCAGGACTTCACATCCACCTTTTTGCTTCATAACCCTTCCACTGTCCAGGCTTTGCTTCCTTCAGCAACCATGCACTGTCATGTCCAGCTGCCCATTAGCCGCATAGTGCTCTGTGTGGCGCTGCCTTTCATGGTAGTTATAGTGGGATTCTTCACATGGAGAACAGACCAGAGGGCCAGAGCATCTACCAATGGCATCGAGCTCCAGGAACTAAACTGACTCTCCATCACTCTGTCTGTTCTGCAGGATACTCCACTTTTTGTTGGACTCCAAATCAGTGTAGACATGTTACAGATAGTAAATGGTCTTATACTTGCATAGCGCTTTTCTACACTCAGGTGTGCTCAAAGCCATTTGTCCATCCACCCACACAATCACCCACTCATGCACCCATTCATAGAGTGTTCAGTTCAGTGTCTCGCCCTCGGCCTGTGGACAAGGATCGAACCACAAACCCTCTGGTTCATGGTCAAGATGCTCTACCATCTTACCATTAAGATTTTGGTCATAGGATTTAATCAAGCAAATGATATAGCAGGTTTATTGATTAGACTTTAAAACATACAGCTATTGTATTTTTTTTTTGCATTGAACAACTTTCCCTCATTTTTCTGTGTATAATTTATTAAAACTATATTCAAAAAATATATCAGTGTCATTTGTTATATTTGATATTGTATTAATATTTGTTCGTTTCATTCAAGGGAATGTGTTGGTGATCCTTTGCCAAGACTGAGTCTGTATTCTGCTCTGGGATTGATTGGTCAGGGCTCGGCGCCACTTCGAGAAAGAGCGCGCTGTTCCCGTATGGCAATAAAACCACTGCAAGAGGAAAATGCTACATATGGCTCTCGTGGCTCTTTCCCCGTAACATGTTAACGGTAGGTCCAGCTAGGATCTCTTTTGCTGAATTGGGATGTAAACAGGGTAAACCAAATGTCAGAAGTGGTTGTTTTTCCAGAGAACAGAGACACACTTTGCTGTCCCTCAGTAAATAATCCTGAGTGGCTGCAGATTTGGGGGGGGGGCTTTAGGCAGCATCTAGCGTTGACCTAAACCCCACCATGACGTGGCAATACGCTAGACCTTTCGGAAAATGTATATGATGGGGTTGCCGGGCGGGCGTGGGCCTGGAAATCGTTAGGAATATTATTCTTCCCTATTAATATTTTTCTCCGAAACGTCCTCAGATTTGAACCCCTGAACATGTGTGAAAACTCACCAAAATTCACACAGAAATCAGAATCGCGTGAAAATTTAATATTTTATGGGTTTCATAAACAAACTCAAAAGAATGGCTTTTCAGCGCCCCCGACAAAAGTGAAAATACATTGTGCCAATGGGAGCCTGGCCAAAATTTTTTCATCGCACAGCCACCAAACTTGGCAAGCTTACTCTTCATGTCGGGCCAAGAAAAAAAGCTTATCATGTCAAGGTCCACCAGGAAGGAAGTCCACCAGCTGGGAGTTTAACTTGAGGTCATTGAGTTTACTGGTTTTGCTCACCTCAAACTTAAACGAACTCCTCCTTGGGCTTTTAACCGAATGAGCTCATTCTTGGTCAGCCTCATCTATATGTGAGGGGCAGCTAAAGTTATCCAAATTTCGTAATTACTTTTTATGGTTTGCCTTTGCTGTGGCCACCCAGTGTGGTAGTCTTTGATCCACTCCACCATGTCTGCAGGAATTTCCATATCCTGCATCTTTGCACTTAGCAGGTGGGGCTGAATAGTGTTGAAAGCACTTGAAAAGTCAAAAAACATGACACTCACAGTGTTGCCCTGCCTCTCCAGATGGGAGTATGCTCTGTGCATTAAGAAGATGATGGCATCTTCCACTCCGATGTGTTCCTGATATGCACACTGCAGGGGGTCCAGAAATTCAGACACTTGAGACCTCAGGTGTTGCAGGACCAGTCTCTCAAACACTTTCATGACATGTGATGTTAGCGCTACTGGTCTGAAGTCACTAAGGGTACTGGGACAGCCTCTTTTTGGTAATGGGACAATACAGAAAGGTTTCCATAACTTAGGCACCTTTTTGAGCCTCAGAGAGAGGTTGAAGAGTCTCTGAAAAACCTCTGCAAGCTGTCCAGCACACACCTTAAGTACTCTGGGACTGATCTCATCTGGTCCTTTTGCTTTGTTGATCTTTAGTTTAGCTAGTTCCTTCCTCACCTGTTCTGTGACAAGGCTGGGCCTGTGTATTGTGTTGATCAGGAGTCAGATGATGAGGGCAGGGGAGGAGGTATTGGAAGTGTGGTATACTTCAATGTTGTATGGCTGCTGATAGAGGAGATGGCACCAGGGGGCAATGGGGAAGTAGCATTGGCAGAGATGTTGGGTTGGAGGGATGTGAAGAGACCCCAAGGCATCAGCTAAGGTGGTGGAGGGAGGAGAGATGGTGTGTGAGAACACTGGGTCGGAGTAAGAAGCAGAGGTGGTGCCAAATCTGTTAAAGAACAGGTTAAGTTCTTTAGCAAACTTTGAGTCTCCTTCCACATGGAGACTCAATTACTTCTTATAGCCAGTCATTATTTTCATCCCATGCCATACCTCTTTGATATTATTCTGTCTCTACAGAGCTGCTTTGCCTCTCTCAGCTTCCTCTTGAGTTCTTTCTGCACAGCCCAGAGTTCCTCCTTGTCTCTTGACATGAACTCCCTCTTCTTCTTGTTGAGGAGGCCTTTAATGTCCTTATTTATCCATGGTTTATTATTGGGGAAACAACAAACTTTTTTGGATGGAACAACATTGTCCTCACAGAAGTGGATGTAATCTGTGATACAGTGAGAGATGCCTTTGATGTCCTCACCATGAGCGTCCATGAAAAGGTCCCAGTTTGTAACCCTGAAGCACTCCTGCAGGGCCTCCTCAGCATCCTTTGACCAAACCTTCACATACCTCTTGGTAGCAGACTGTTGTCTTACTACGGGCTTGTATGTTGGTACTAGATATATTAAGTTGTGGTCTGATCCGCCAAGTGGGGGGAGAGCTGAAGAGCTGTATGCCTCCTTCACATTGGCATAAAGCAGATCAAGAAGGCAAGGCAAGTTTATTTATATAGCACAATTTATACACAGAGTAATTCAAAGTGCTTTACAGAAATAAAAGACAGGTTAAAAATACATAAGCAAGAATAAAAAATAAAAAGGCATGCCACCACTTTGTCACCATATTTGCCCCTTATGATATCGACTATCGGACCACGCTGACCCATATTTGTGGGTCCCCTACTTTCAGTTTGTCCCATCCCTGATGGACTAAAAGTACCTCAACACAGACTATCTGCGGAGACGATCCTGAGTCCCGGACTCTTACGTCTAGGATCGAGTAGACTACAGCTGGAGGTTCCAAACCCCTTATTTAAGTCTACAGCTGTTTAGACCCGTATTCTAAGGATAACACTAAAGCGCCACTAAAGCGACTGTCTGTTGTGTTTTTGTCTGCTGGCGTGGAGTCGCCTGCTCTTTTAGGAGTCCGTGTAACAAATTTATCCATTGTTATGCCCTCTAATCATTGCGTCGCTGCGTGAAGGTTTGCCTATTGTTCCACTACAATTAAGTGTCAACGTTAAACATTTATTTCCCACACCATGGTTTCTATTGTTTCCCTCTAGTTGTGTTTTTTAATGACACGTTTCTTTGTATGTGGTTGTTTTATTTTGCGTGTATGGTGTTTGTCAGTAAAGAAAATTATGAATTAGGATATACACAAAATTAGACTAATTTACTCCCGTTCGCTGCGCCCCACCTGTCACGGCGTCATGCCTCACTAGTGGGGCGCGCCCCACAGTTTGAGAATCACTGCACTAACCACATTACTTACTTGTGTGTGTTTCTGCATCATGTTCCGAATTAATCTGTTAACTGGCTTTACCATGCTGCCTACTCTTGTCCTGATTTGTCCTACTTTATTACTTGGTGATATGCTGTGACTCAGTGTGACTTTGGCCACTTCTTTGGATGCTTGGCTCTCCGGAGGACTGTTGCTTGACTGTTTCACTGTGATCCAAGTTTGTTTCAGCTCCATCACTGTGACTCTCCTGAAGACTTCCGGCATTTGGTATGGTGTTAACATCTACAGTATTACTATTTGCCTGGGGGATCTCAGCTACTGGTACAGTGTTATCAAGGCATGCTTGTGGGAGTTCAGAAGGTGCATGTTCTTCACCTGGAGGATCCACCTGGAGGAATAGTATCTTAGCAGATACTACCCAGTTGGCAGTGTGCTCTGTCCTGTCAAATTCTGACTCTATCACAGAAAGAGCTCCATCAACATCACTTTGCTCTTGGCTTGGTTGAGAATCACTATCAAAGGATGACTCCGCATCATGTTCAACCTTCACTGGCAAGAAGTTGGCTTGTAAAAGCAAATTTCTGTGAACAATCCTCTCCTGCTCCTTGTTTATAATGCGGTAAGTGTGGCATCTTGGGTCTTTAAAGACTACAGTATATAGGGTGGAGTCCCATCTGTCAGCTAATTTTCTGCGGCCACGCTCACCCTTGTTTGCCAAGAGAACCTGATCTCCCTCCTCAAGGTCTGTGCCCTTTGTTCTCATATTATACAAGTCTGCTTGGCGCTGCTGGCTGGAATCAGCATTGGCTTGGGCCAAGGTGAGAGCTTCCTTGAGACCATCCCGTATTCTCCTGACATAACTGCCATAGTCTGTGATGTCAGTGTCTCTTTCCACACTGTGGAACATAACATCTACTGGCAGTCTGGGAACTCGTCCATACATCAGATAGAAGGGGGCATACCCGGTGGACTCATGGGCTGTACAGTTATATGCAAAAGTCAGTGTCTGCAACATCTGTGGCCATTTGTTCTTATCCCTAGGTGGTAAGGCTCTGATCATGTTCCCTAAGGTTCTGTTGAACCTTCTCAGTATGGCCGTTCCCCATGCTGTGGTAAGGTGTCGTCCTTGACTTTTTGACACCTGCAACTTGCAACAGCTCCTGAATTAACTGGCTCTCGAAATTTGCACCCTGGTCTGAATGGATTCTCTGTGGGAACCCGTAGACACAGAAGTACCTGTCCCAGAGCTGGCGTGCAACTTGTTTTGCTGACTGGTCTGAGCAGTGGAAGGCACGGGCCATCTTAGTGAAATGGTCTGTCACCACCAACACAGCTACATTCATTCCCTTGGAATCCTCTGCGGACCAGAAGTCCAGGCAAACCAACTCCAGGGGACATGTGGTCTTAATACTTTCAAGCAGGGCTCTACCCTCAGGCTCCAGCGTCTTGCTGACCACACAGCACTTGCAGCATTTCACATATTCTCGGACATCACGCTCCATGTTGACCCAAAAAAATCTCTGCCTAGCCAAGTACAATGTCCTACCCTGACCCTGGTGGCCAGGATCGTCATGGACACCACACAGAAATTGGCTGACCAGGCAGGAAGGTGTCACATACTGGTAGCGTTTTTTCCCAGTCAGTGAGTCTTTGCACACTCTGTACAGGATACCATCAAACATTTTCAGTTTCTCCCATTGTTTCAGGGTTTTTAAGGCCCTCATTGACAGTCTCACCCTCTCCCTTGATGGCCGTCTTCCCCGGGTGACAAAAGGGATTACTTGGGCCAGTGTAGCATCCCTACCTTGTTCATCCTCGAGCTCTTGGAGTGAGAAAACGGGCAGGGCACTTTGACCTGGTGGGGTTAGTTGCTTTAGATCTTGAGCCAGCCAAGAAACCACCCTTTGGTTGGGACCCTGATCCCACTCTACATGGCCTGCTAGGACTGCAGACACTTCATCATTTGTCAGGGAGTAGTGTTCCAGGCCCTCTGCTAAAGGTGAGCTCTCTACCACCTGGTGATTGGCACTGACCCTGAAGACCTCCTGAATGACACCCTCTTTAATCTGCCGTGACTCCTCCAACAATGTTTCATATGGTTCCTTAATGAGCCTCTGACAGACCTGATTCTGGATGAAGGGCTGCCTACATCAGCGACAAGGTTCGCAATGACAATGACAAGGCATCAGCGACAATGTTCTTATTGCCAGGGATGTATTTGATGCTGAAATTGTGGGGGACAGTTTGGCTACCCATCTCTGCTCACATGCATCAAGCTTAGGCTTTGTGAGGATGTAGGTTAGTGGATTGTTGTCTGTCCACACGGTGAAGTTGTGTCCCTTTAGCCAATGGCTAAATTTATCACAAACTGACCATTTTAGTGCCAAAAGCACAGGTGAGGGCCTTGCTAGCAAAGGCGATGGGGTGTGCCTTACTCTCACCCTCTTGGATCTGGGACAACACAGCACCTAGCCCATCCTGAGAGGCGTCTGTGGAGAGAATGAATGGTCGACTGAAATTAGGATGTGCAAGCACAACAGACTCCAGGAGTGTGGTTTTTAGTTGTTCAAATGAGTTGTGATGGTCCTGTCCCCAGTCACTGGGATGTAACTTTCTGAATGAAGCAGGGCCTCGTGTGTTCCCTCTCTTTCCCTTAGGGGTAGCAGTCAGGGCGAAAAGGGGCTTAACTATTCTGGAGCAATCCTGTATGAACTGTTGATAGTCCATGACCATACCTAGGAATGAGGGATAATGACCGTGCTAAGATCCTGTGGGACTTCCAGATACAGACTGACAAACAGGTGATGGCTAACCAACCGGACATAGTAGTGGTGGACAAACAGCAGAAGAAAGCCGTAGTGGTAGATGTAGCTATCCCAAATGACAGCAACATCAGAAAGAAGGAACATGAGAAGCTGGAGAAATACCAAGGGCTTAAAGAAGAGCTAGAAAAGATATGGAAGGTGAAGGCAACAGTGGTCCCCCGTGGTAATAGGCACCCTCGGGACTGTGACCCCCAAACTGGGAGAGTGGCTCCAACAGATCCCAGGAACAACATCAGAGATCTCAGTCCAGAAGAGCGCAGTGCTAGGAACAGCTAAGATACTGCGAAGAACCCTCAAACTCCCAGGCCTCTGGTAGAGGACCCGAGATTGAGGAAGACACACACACACCACCCATAGAGGTGAGAAGGGAAAATTTTTATATGTATATATACAGTGGGTACGGAAAGTATTCAGACCCCTTTAAATTTTTCACTCTTTGTGTCATTGCAGCCATTTGCCAAAATCAAAAAAGTTCATTTTATTTCTCATTAATGTACACTCAGCACCCCATCTTGACAGAAAAAAACTGAAATGTAGAAATTTTTGCAAATTTATTAAAAAAGAAAAACTGAAATATCACATGGTCATAAGTATTCAGACCCTTTGCAGTGACACTCATATTTAACTCACATGCTGTCCATTTCTTCTGATCCTCCTTGAGATGGTTCTGCTCCTTCATTGGAGTCCAGCTGTGTTTAATTAAACTGATTGGACTTGATTAGGAAAGGCACACACCTATCTATATAAGACCTTACAGCTCACAGTGCATGTCAGAGCAAATGAGAATCATGAGGTCGAAGGAACTGCCCAAGGAGCTCAGAGACAGAATTGTGGCAAGGCACAGATCTGGCCAAGGTTATAAGGTGTAAAAAACAGTACCTAGTGTAGCCTAAAACATGCAAATTTATCAAAACATCATCCAAACATTTAATCGAACAGGTTTTCTATTTTATCACCCAGTTCGCCGGTAATGTGTAGCACCACGAGAGCGCTTACCTTCCAAACAGAGTAACAAACACTGTTCTGAGACCAAAATGGCGCTCAGAACGAGATTCACTCAGAAGCTACGGAATCCCAGGATGGACAATATGGCTGACAGACCCAAAACAATGGCGTGGTAGCGCCATCTACTGGCGGTGATTTTCTACTGCCCTACAGTTACAAAAGAATTTCTGCAGCACTCAAGGTTCCTAAGAGCACAGTGGCCTCCATAATCCTCAATGGAAAAAGTTTGGGACGACCAGAACTCTTCCTAGACCTGGCCATCCAGCCAAACTGAGCAATTGTGGGAGAGAAGCCTTGGTGTGAGGTACAGAAGAACCCAAAGATCACTGCGGCTGAGCTCCAGAGATGCAGTAGGGAGATGGGAGAAAGTTCCACAAAGTCAACTATCACTGCAGCCCTCCACCAGTCGGGGCATTATGGCAGAGTGGCCCGACGGAAGCCTCTCCTCAGTGCAAGACACATGAAAGCCTGCACAGAGTTTGCCAAAAAACACATGAAGGACTCCCAGACTATGAGAAATATGATTCTCTGGTCTGATGAGACCAAGATTGAACTTTTTGGTGTTAATTCTAAGTGGTATGTGTGGAGAAAACCAGGCACTGCTCATCACCTGCCCAATACAATCCCTACAGTGAAACATGGTGATGGGAGCATCATGTTGTGGGGGTGTTTTTCAGCTGCAGGGACAGGCAAACTGGTTGCAATTGAAAGAAAGATGAATGCGGCCAAGTACAGAGATATCCTGGAAGAAAACCTCTGCTCAAGACCTCAGACTGGGCCGAAGGTTCATCTTTCAACAGGACAATGACCCTAAGCACCCTAAGCTAAAATAACAAAGGAGTGGCTTCGGAGAACAACTCTGTGACCGTTCTTGACTGGCCCAGCCAGAGCCCTGACCTAAACCCAACTGAGCATCTCTGGAGAGACCTGAAAATGGCTGTCCACCAACGTTCACCATCCAACCTGACAGAACTGGAGAGGATCTGCAAGGAAGAATGGCAGAGGATCCCCAAATCCAGGTGTGAAAAACTTGTTGCATCATTCCCAAGAAGACTCATGGCTGTACTAGCTCAAAAGGGTGCTTCTACTCAATACTGAGCACAGGGTCTGAATACTTATGACCATGTGATATTTCAGTTTTTCTTTTTTAATAAATTTGCAAAAATTTCTACATTTCAGTTTTTTTCTGTCAAGATGGGGTGCTGAGTGTACATTAATGAGAAATAAAATGAACTTTTTTGATTTTGGCAAATGGCTGCAGTGACACAAAGAGTGAAAAATTTAAAGGGGTCTGAATACTTTCCGTACCCACTGTATGTATATACAGTATATATGATATTTAGATACAAATATGTAGAACCCGTGCTTGTGTGGGTTTACTCCGGGTACTCCGGTTTCCTCCCACAGACCAAAAACATGCATGTTAGGTTGATTGGTGACTCTAAATTGCCCTGCGATGGACTGGTGGCCTGTCCAGGGTGTACCCCTGCCTTCCACCTGAGAGAGAGCTGGGATAGTCTCCAGCAGATCCCCGTGACCCCGATTCAGGAAAAAGTGGGTATAGAAGATGGATGGATGGATGGATATTTTTTAAAAGAACACCAAATAACCAAATAAACCAAAACCGAATAAATCGTTTGAAGGAAAAGCTTTCCCGTTTACTGTCAGCGGCGCTGTAAAACAGACAAAGTAAAATCACAAACCTAAGATGATTATCATACTAAAATATAATGTAGAATCAAATGTCATCATCCTCTGTCTTTATGGGCAAACAGTCATCACAACATCACTTTTGTAAGAATTCAATGTTGGAGTCATTGTGCTTTACAGTCCAGAAGTTTAAGACAAATCACACTCAGTGAAGGTCACAGTCATGTCTTCCTTCATTGACTCTGGAGGAGTTTCAGGGTCCTGTGAAATGGACTGATACATTTGTTTCTTAATTGCTGTATCAACAAGGCGTTGACAGAGGCCTCTAATACATGGAATGCAACAGCAACCACAGTAACTAAAACAACAATCATCACAGCCACTAAGGTGAATTTGGACAGAACCAGACCGCTCCATTTACCAAACATTCCCTCCAGCCAAGAGGTGAAGTTGTTGTTAATACCAGCATTCTCAGCGAGCTCTTCAGATAAGGCTTGCAGTCCTTGTAGCGCTCGAGTGACAGATCCACCTCGGGAAGTGTTGTTAGGAATAAAGGTACAACAGGCAGATCCAAACATTTTAGAAACACCTCCCTCCTTAGCCAGCAACATATCTAATGCCATCTGGTTCTGCCAGATAAGACTAGTTTTACCTAACTGCTCTGCTAAGCCTCTGACAGCATCTCTAGTGTAATTAATGAATTTCTGCTGGTTGTAATACAAATAATTTATCCATTCAACATTTTTATAAATGGTTTATCACCAAAACAGGACAGATTCAATGCATGTAGAGTCTGTTATCAAAACTGCTGGCTGCTGCAGTGCCTCTTTTCACATGCTGTGGGCTGTCTAGGGAAGAACCAGACAGAGGTAACACATAAAATTGCATTACCAATTGTATAAGAGCACAGGTTCCCTGCCAATCAGGTAGGAGCACTGGTCTCAGCTGGTTCCCCCCACAATACCACCACACGTCAGCACGTGCAGTAACATGGCTGGTGAACCAGGAAGGATCATAGCCCTCCTCTGGAGTGGTTATACTGGTAGTAGAGTTGCACCAGTGGAGACCACAGATCTTTCTCCCTGAAGTGGAATTTCTCAAAAACGGGGATATAATTAGCATTGTAAGGTGTAAAGAAAGGTGGAGTAACAACAGGAGTAGATGGCATCAAATAATGCAAAGACTGACATTGTTTTACTGCCCAGGGGGAGGTGGAAGTAAACAGTTCAAGCCTGTCGGATCATGGTGTGGATTAAGTCTAAAGGGCATTGTCCCTAGCTGTGGTCTGGCTCCTGTACAAACATTACAGTCAGAAACTCGCAATTGCTGGGATATATGGGTGATCCAATTCAACCAATTATTCTTATCAGTGTAGCCTGTTTCTATATCAAAAGTCTCTTCAAGGGTGGTGAGGTTTAATAGCCTATTGTTAAAATGGGGGATTGGGATGGTACCTCTTCAGGCTTGTCTGTACTTGGTGCCTTAGTCGGCTGGTTGGTACCAGTTGTCTCATAATATGTGCGATATAATGCCTTAATCCGGAATTGCCCCAGGGGATTGGTTTCAGGAATATTGGCCCCTAACACATAAAGGTCTGAATCAATGGTGGCAGGGTCCTTGAGGGTCAAAAGTAACGGGTTATTTTCTCCAATGGGGAAGAGTTCTGCCCTTGACTATTGCCCTTGACTATTGAAAGTCGTTGCAATAGAGTCCTTCCCTTGTTCCAATTCCTGTTTCCCCAATATGGTCGGTATGTCCACTGTGTAATTCCTGTATTCCATCCTGCATAAGGGCATGTTGGACACCAAGTAGTTCCTATGTCACTGACACAGATATACTTGTGTGCCCATATTAGCTGGTCTTGTTACACATTACCACAGTTAACTACATTACAAAAATCAATCTGGACAGTTTGAGTCTCATCGGCCCAAAAGATTAAAATGGGCACATCATTAGCTCTCTTTGTCCTAAGTTTTATTTTGATGTTGTTGATAGCATTATCTGGCTGTCACAATTCCTTCTCAAGGGGGGAAAAGATACCAGGTTTTAGCTCAGTGGAGTAAGTAGCATTCTCTGGCTGTTGAAAACCCTTCTCAAAGAGAAGCAAAATCGGTAAAACTGTGATCAGTGATATAACAATCAAGATGCTTATTGTCAGTCTTACCCCTCCAAATGGTCTAAAGGGGTGCCAGGGTCGATATATTGGACCCCTCATGACAAAATGTATTTCTGAGTAGTCTTCACCCCAGGTCATTCTACTCCTCTAGGAATTACTTGAGAAAAGATGCTAGGAGACTCACAATAACCCTGTGGGATCCGTGTCCAAGTCCATCTTTTGCCCAAAAATTCATATGCAAACCAACATTGGCATTGTTTATTAACTTCAATAGAGAAAAATGCATTTGCAATGTCAGTGACAGTAAACCACTTTGAACTGGGCTTGATGTCATTCAGCAGGGTGTATGCGTACCAGTGGATCTCTATCAATATCATCATCATCATCGTCATCAATATTATTTAAATAATCTCAAATTTAATAACTGCTGTAACAACTGAATTTCCCCTTGGAGATTAATAAAGTACTTCTTCTTCTTCTTCTTCTTCTTCTAGGGTTAGGGCTAGGGTTAGGTTCTGCTTTATTTACAGCTTGTAGGTCCTGCCCCGTCCTCCAGCCGGTGCAGAGAGCAGCCTTTTTAACCCTCTGGGGTCGACGCACGCGCCGGCGCGTTTTGACGCATCTTTTTCTGATAAGGCCGAAACAAACTTAAATTACTCCGTCAATTCTGATCGTACAGATAAAAGAAGCATATCATTCAAATCTGTAAAGGGTCTAGTTTTAGTGGTATACCATCATAATAACAACAAAACGTTGTGCTTTTTTTAAATAAAGAAAGCCGACAGGGTGCGCTCTCTGACTTTTCTGTCTCTGCCATTTCTCTTCACAGACGCGTAAATAAAACAACCAGAATCTCAGCGAATACTTGGCTCATAAAAATAAGAATTATATGGCTAGAAAGCTTGAAATGTTTTCTTTTGAGTGAAACAATTCAAGTCAAAAACAAATCATCACTTTTTATTTAATCCATATGAACGTAAGGAGAAGTCCGTTTTTTCCTGTCTCACCTCATTACAGGTAATGCGGTCCCGCCTTGTACACTGTCCACTGTTCACATGTAAATAATCTCAGGTGAACCAGGTAAATATGTGCACGCCCCCGAGAAATGACACAAAATATCAAACTTCATCATAGAATTTACTCACTTTTTCGACGTGTTTGGATGATGGCGCGTTACGCACGTGAAGCGGCGCTCCTTACATTCCTCACAGAGACAAACAGTTTAGTTTGTCCTCAGAGTAAAAACACTGATTTTAATTCAAATGAGGATCGTTTGCTCCTCATTGTGTTGTATTGAACAGCACTAATCCGTCCCATCTACATTGACTGAAAGGCTCATTATGCGCGCCTTTGTCTGGACGTTCAGTGCGTCTTTTGTGTTCTCAGGTAAATCACATGACTATTCATCCTCAGACACACCTTCTTGCATATGGCCTTTCTGGACAAAAAGTGTCTTAGAAAATTTAAATCAGTGTATTGTTTACTGTGAATGTGTGAACAAGATGACATTCACAGCACTCTGAAGTAAACACTTTAGCCTACAACATGCTGGTCTCCAAAGTCTTGTGAACCAGTGTTCTGTTTGTGTTTTATGGTCTTATTTCAGTGAGTAAAAAATTTTAGTTTTTCACTAGCCATGCATAAACACTTTTTTCTCAAAAACACAATAATGTATAAACTTGAAGCTCACATATTATTGTAGCCAATTTTGTGCTGATTACAGTGTTATCAGACTTTAGACATTAATATGTTTAAAAAACACTGAAAAAAGCACAAATGTCAGGACATGTCAAAATTTGTCCAGGCCCCAAAAACCCCCTCAGACCCCAGAGGGTTAACAGGAAACAATGGTGTGTTACATGGTGAATCTGGACACTCTCTTATAATCTGTAGGGAGAGTCAAATACTGGTTTAAACTATACAATGTATATAACTGTTGGCCACCGCCCAACCATACCAGTACTTTTCCACCTAAAGGAATTTAGTCTATTACCATATATGGAGTTGTTATTCCCTTATGTCTCCCCTATAGTAAAGAGCGGTGACCCTGTCACGTGTCTAAACATATAGGATTACACACTATGGTGCAATACTAGTCACAGAAAGTGTGTCTGCATTCCCACAATGCCCCCTTTTGGGCTCTCCTAAGAGCCCACCCCTAATATGTAAGTATCAAAATTTGATATCCCCCTTTTGATCTCCCCTAGGAGATCACATATCAATAGGCCTTAGTATGGCATCACTACTGTGTACATCATCAGGATCAGTAGCCAATAAAGGCATGAGGACCTTCGGGTCCTGCTTCTCTATGGTGGATGAAATTAGGCGGAGCACCAGGGACCGCATACAGAGAATGCAGCAACACCCGCATGTGACCAGTATCCCTACAAATACAGAAATTGAACCAAAATCCAAACACCTCCATTTTAACTCCCCAGTTGTTAACTAAACTATCTAACAATGGCTAAGCATACACAATAAACTAAATAAATCAACGGCTAAAACTACCACTCAAAATCACAACCAACAATCCCTCGACGTTGCCTCCCTCTGCGCTCTGATTCGTCGGCTGGAGGCTTGGCACACCTCTTGTTGGACAGGGGCGCTGCTTCCACCCCCTCCCTTTAGGCCGTGTCGGCCGCTGTTCCTCTTATCTTCGGACTGAGGGTAGACTACCTCAGTACCTAGACCCAAACCTCGGGGATTATTCTGCCCCTTGGTGAGGAGGGTCCTTCTCTGTCTCAACTGAGTCAGAGGTATGTTCTTGCAGGTCCTTCTGTACCTGGGTCAGTGATCTGGGTGGTGGGTCCCCTGGAGTACACTGTGACCAGTGATACCAGGTATCGCCTTTTCCCTGCAGCCTCACTGCGTGTGATGTTCTCTCTGTGACCTTATAGGGTCCTGTCCAACGTGGTTCGGACCACTTCCTTTTGATGACCTTCAGAAGCACCCAGTGGGCTTCTGGGACCGTCTGTTGTCCGGAGACCCCCTTGTTCGCCACCTGTTGAGAAAAAGCTGAAACGAGACCTTGCAAAAAGTTAAAATAGGCTTTAGCTGACAGACTTTCTCCACTATCACCTTCCACTGGGCTAGCAGTGTGTGGCCCAGGGAAAGCTCTACCTGCCTGAAGTTCAAAGGGAGTAAAGCCTGTAGATTGATTAACTGAACACCTAACTGACATTAAGGCAAGTGGTAATGCATCCACCCAATTCATTTTTGTCTGTGAACAGATTTTAGCCAATTTGGTTTTCACTGTCCTATTCATTCTTTCTACCTTTCCCTGTGACTGAGGATGGTAGACTGTACCAAACCCATGCTTCAATCCCAGCATTGCTTCTACCTTCTGTAGGTCCTGATTTCTGAAGTGAGTCCCATTATCTGATCTGATTTTCTCAGGAAACCCATGTGCAGGAATGTATTGATTAATTAGACAATCACAGTATTACTATCCTCCTTTTTAGCCGACCAGGCTTCTGGCCACCCTGTGAAAGCATCCACACACATCAACACATACCTATATCCACTTACCGTGGTCCCCATGTCCGTGAAATCAATCACAATCTCTTTCCCTGGTTTAATGACCAAGGGATACTTACCCATTTCTGGTCGCGTTGTGGGTCTTGAGTTGAACTGTGAACAAATGTCACAACCCCTAACCAGTTCCTTTGCCATATCTTGTAAGTAGGGATGCCACCATTGTCCTAAATTTCTCATCATCTGGCTTGCTCCCACATGTCCCAGTCCATGTGCTTCCTGGAGAGCTGTTCTCCTAATTCCTGGAGGGAGAATTGGGCGACCACCCGGTCCCCTCCATAGGCCGTCTACTTCTGTAGCACCTCTCTCTCGCCAGAGGGTCCTCTCCTGTGGGGATGCCCCCTTTTGGAGTTTCTTAAGCTCTTCCAGGTTGAGTCGCTGTCTAACTTCTTGTTCCACGTCCAATAACAGAAGTTTGGTCTGATACCCTGCCGCTGCCTTAGCTGCTTGGTCTGCAGCCTGGTTTCCCTTTGCCGTGGTGCTGTTGGATGAGTCGTGTCCAACAACATTTAATCACTGCCACGGCAGGTGGTTCGAGCAGCGCTTCAGCCAACTCCTTCATTTCCGCCTCATGTTTGATGGGCTGATTAGAGGCAGTGACAAATCCAGCTCGAAGCCATTGTCCTAATTCCACATGCACTGCCCCCGCTGCATAGGCTGAATCAGTGTAGATGTTGACTCTTTGTCCCTTTCCTAGTTTCAGGGCTGCTATTACTGCCATCACCTCGGCTCTCTGGGCCGACTGTTGTCCCTCCAGTCTCTCGGCCACTCTTATTTCCAAGCCGTCCCCTGTGTCCTCCACCACCGAGTATGCTGCCTTCAGTCCTTCCTTCTCGTCTCTATAACAGCAGCCATCCGTATAGAGATCTTGGGCCTCCGACAGAGGGGTCGCTTGTAGGTCTGGTTGCACCCTCTCCTCCTTCAGGACCTTTTCCACACACTGATGTGGTTGCCCTGTTCCAATTCTGTCTGCCATATTGATCCCCTCATGGGTGTATGAAATATGTGGTTCCTCCAGAACCTTGCTCAACCGTTGTTGCCTGAGTGGCGACAGAGTGAATGTTTGACAATTCACATAGGCCATAACACTGTGTGTCGTGAGGACTCGAAGTGCGTGTCCCATCACGATGTGAGCGGTTTTTTGGATAATCTTTGCCACGGCCGCTGCGTGTTGTGTACAGGCGTGGTGTCTCTTTTCCATTGTATCCAGCATTACACTGGTATACATCAGAATTCTCCTCTCTCCCCCTTTTTTCTGGAACAGGACGCCATTGGCCACGGCGTCCGTGACAGAAACATCCAAAAAGAATGGGAGTGAATAGTCCGGAATAGCCAAATCAGCTGCTGTAGCCAGTTCTTGTTTAAGGCAGATGAAGTTTTGCTCTGCCTCAGTCGTCCAAACAAGGTGGGCGGAGAGGTTCCTCAGACCTTGGTTTTTCACCATCCGTTGGAGGGGGCTCGTGATGTTGGTGTAATCCGGGATGTAGGAGCGGCTGTACCCTGTAAGGCCAAGGAAGGAGAGCATGTCCTTTACCAGCAGGGGCTTGGGGTGGTGCAGTATGGTGGATCTGTGGGCAGGGGACAACCCTGCCCCCTTTTGGGAGATCAAACGCCCCAGAAAGGAGACTTGTCTTCTGCAGGTTTGGAGTTTCTGTTTACTAACCTTAAAACCCCCCTCTGCCAGAAGCATCAAGACTGTCTTAGTGGCCTGTATGCAGGCAGTTGCAGATGGTGCCGCCAGCAAGAGATCATCTACATACTGAATAAGGGTGGTCTGGTCCGGCAATTGACAAGTGGAGAGCGCCTGCTTCAGTACCTGATTAAATATGCCGGGTGAGAGAGCAAAGCCCTGAGGTAATCTGGTATACCGCAACTGGGCTCCCTGATACGTGAAGGAAAAGACATCCCTACAACTCTCTGCCAATGGCAGACAGAAAAAAGCATTGGCCAGGTCAATACAGGTAAACCAATTCTGTGCTGGGTCGAGATTAGTCAAAGCAATGTAGGGGTTAGGCACCGGCACCGTAGGTGTGAGCAGAATATCATTTATTGCTCTCAAGTCGTGGGCCATGCGATATTTACCAGTACCTTTCTTCTCAACCGGGAGAATGGGAGTATTGCAATTGTCGAGGAGCGAGATCCAGGGGCGCCACCTTTGATATGCTGACCAGATGCCTCCCTGGTCTGGTGGTTCAGGGCAAAGTTTAGCCCAGTAAATGTCTGCTCCCTATTTCTCAGAGGGTCTAAGTAGGAACTGCGCACATTCCCCGGTAGAATACCGGGTGCAAGGCAAGCACGTGCCATCTGGTAGAGTCACACTCAGTCCTTCAAGGGAGCAGAAAATAGTAGCCCCCAGTTTGATCAGTAAATCCCTCCCCAGGAGGTTGACAGGAGTGCCCGGAGAGTAGATGTAGGAGTGGCGGACGCACTGGTGGCCCACTTATGTGAGTAGTGGCAGTGTCACCGGCAGTCTGTTTCTCCCCCGAGAAGCCCATAACTGTGGTAGTCTGCGTCGACAGCATAGATTTTGAGGTGGTGTTCAACGTGGAGCACGTTGCCCCGGTGTCGACCAAAAACGACAACTTCATGTAATTGACCGTCACGGGCAGCAGTGGATCTGCCGTAGTTTTACTGCTGTCCGGGTCTCTCGGTGGGGTGTATCATTCTTGGTAGGGATCCTCCCAGGTCACGGGAGATCCCCAGTCCATCACTGGCATGTTGTAGGATGGACGGCCACCTCGTCCACAATACGGACGAGGTGGCCGTCCGTATTGTGTCCCCCCCGGGTTCTTCCTCGGGCGAAGTAACCTCTGTGAGGACAGTCTTTTACCCAATGGTCTGTGTCCCCACATAGGAAGCATACATTTGAAGTGCCTCGGGGTGGACCCCACGCCCCCTGCGTCCTCTCCATCCATTTCCCCCCCTCGGAGCTCCCCTGTACCCCCTCTGTTCACCGATAGATGGCGATTCGGCTCCCAGGGCGGTATGGGAAACAGGTCCAGGGATTCCGGAGCATCCATTCCCCATTGCCACATCAATTTCTTTGGTTCCTCATTTTTCTCCTTCTTTTTGTCTGAGTTAACCCTTTGCCGGGCCTCTTTAATTAAAAGCTGAGTTTGGAGGCCCTGATTCTGCTCGTCTTCCTTTTGCAATTGTTGCTGAACATGAGTCAGATGGTGCACCAGATGTCTCTCCCACACCACAGAGTCGGCCCCCCTGTAAATCAGGATTGTCACACATAGCAGTTTTTACCTTCTCCGGTACTCCCTCAGGGGCCCTGGTTTGCCAGGATGACACCCAGTATGACGCACCCACAGTTCCTTAGTCCGATCTAAGTAGGTCCTTGGATTTTCTTTCGAGTTCCATGCCAGTTTGGGCACGGCGGACGAAGTGGGTAATGAATATTTTTCTCTAATCACCCTGCTCAGGTCACCAGCCCATTGCGCAAACGGCTCCTCATCATGCCGGAGCAAGGTCCCTGCTGCCCTCTCAAGGTCTCATGCGTCTATACTGGTCAGGCACCTCTGAATAACCGCCCTAAAGTTTCACAATGCCAATCTCTGCCCTGCGGTCAGCTTATCCAATTTGCCAAGCCACAAACCTCCTCCCTCTGCCACCGGGGGGAGTTGATCCACCAACGCCTGCACATCCCCGAGCCCGTACGGCCGATACTTCACTCTTCCTCCCGAGGCCAACAAGTGTGCTTGAAATGAATGATGCGGATTTACCTCCCCGTCCTCCACTCGGTCCTTTTCGTCCTTGCTGCTCTCAATGGATTGGGTAAACTGATTGGGGGGAGGTGGGGGACCCTTGGGGGGGTCCCCATGATCTGAGCTTTTGCCAGTAGTTCTCACTAGGACCTGGATCTTCTAGTTTACCAGTCTCCTTTCCACCTGAGCCGTTCGTTTCTTCTTCATCAGCCTCCTTTATCTCTGGACGCCATGCTCCTTATGCCCAGAGGACTATCTGTCCTACCTTTGCTTGTCTTTGTGGGGTGAACTTCAGCAACACTTCCCGGTCTAATGTCTGTGGGTCCGTCCACCTGTCTGTACTTACCTTTGCCTCAGGAGGTGTTTGAATATGAATATTCCTAGGGCCTTCCTCTCTATGTGCTCTGTCTGCAAAAGGAACAGGTTCCAGCACATGATCCGGGGAACTTCGTCCACTTCCAGAGGGAGTTAACTTCAAGGTTTCCCACTCACTGGTATACTCCTTATGGCCTGATTTCTGTGGATGGGCCTGTGGACCAGGCTGAGGCAGATCAGGCACTTGCAGTTCTCCTTTTTTTGATCTCTATTACCGGATATAGGGTTGGAACCGAGGATGCCGACGGACTACTTATGAAATAAGGTGGCGGCAATTTCTCGTCAGTTCCCCCTTCGGCCTTCCATGTCTTATCCTTGTGTAGATGCTGGGTACTCTGCCACAGCAGGGCTATATTCGTCCAGGTACTGGCCTCTGCCTCCTCTTCCTGTTTTTTCTGTCTGAACTTACCTTTACGGAACATGGAAGCTTTTTCTCCTTCCATTCCTGCTTCCTTGGCCTGTTTCTCGTGTCCATGTGCCTTCTCCCATATCCATGGGATCAGGGCAGCTCGATCCTGTGGGTCTCTTCCTTTTTCCTTAATCAAATCCAATAGCTTCTTCCTATAATGTTCTTCCATTTCTTCTTTTGTAGTCTTCTGCCCCTGCTTCAGCTGACCTGCCGCCAGGGTTGATGCCACCTCTAACTCGTCACTAATCCTTCATTTTTTGGAATATCTTCACAAAGTGGATCAGTCTCTTTGTTGAAGCCTCCTGGCACTGTTAGTGGAAGAATTATTTTGATAGGTCTTATAGTTTTTCTTAGATTCTCCATTCCTCATGTGTAAAAGTGCTGTGTCACTGTCACTACCCCTCACACTCTGGGCTTAAGTCACCATAGCAACAGCTCACAAAGCATTAGCAGAGACAACAGCTGCCTGTGGTTGGTAATTAGATCGACAGTTTCAGGCACCAAGCGAGGCCATTTTCAATATCAGCCATGGTTTTCTGACATGGTCAGACTTTCACAATAAAAGTCTACAGTCATTAATAGGAAGATATTACATTTTTGTAAACTACTGGTCCTCGGGCAGTCTAGGCCTATATCAGCATAACTAAGGGATGGTTCAGGGTTGCCTGAAGCCAGCCCTAACTATACGCTTTGTCAAAGAGGAAGGTTTTAAGTCTAGCCTTAAAAGTACAGAGAGTGTCTGCCTCCTGAACCCAGGCTGGGAGCTGGTTCCATAGGAGAGGAGCTTGATAACTAAAGGCTCTGCCTCCCATTCTGCTTTTGGAAACTCTGGGAACCACAAGTAGACCTGCACTCTGAGAGCGAAGTGGTCGATTGGGATAATATGGTACTATGAGGTCTTTAAGGTATGAAGAAGCTTGATTATGAAGGGATTTGTATGTGAGAAGAAGGATTTTAAATTCTATTCTATATTTTACAGGGAGCCAATGAAGAGAAGCCAATATAGGAGAAATATGATCTCTCTTGCTAGTTCCTGTCAGGACTCTGGCTGCGGCATTCTAGATTAATTGGAGGCTTTTTATTGAGATATTGGGACATCCAGATAGTAATGAGTTACAGTAATCTAGCCTTGAGGTAACAAATGCATGGACTAGTTTTTCTGCATCATTTTGAGACAGGATGTTCCTAATTTTGGAAATGTTGCGCAGGTGAAAGAATGCAGTTCTAGAAATTTGTTTTATGTGTGAGTTAAAGGACATGTCCTGGACAAAAATAACTCCAAGGTTTTTTACAGTAGTGCTGGAGGCCAGGGTTATGCCATCTAGAGTAGCTATAATATTAGAAAAGTTATTTCTGAGATTTTTTGGCCCAAATATAATGACTTCTGTTTTCTCTGAGTTTAAAAGTAAAAAGTTACTGGTCATCCAGGCCTTTATGTCAGTTAGACAGGCTTGAAGTCTGGTTAACTGGTTTGTGTTAACAGGTTTAATAGATAGATATAACTGAGTGTCATCTGCATAGCAGAGGTAATTAATAGAGTGCTTCCTAATGACATATCCTAAAGGAAGCATGTACAGGGTGAACAGAATCGGTCCTAGCACGGCGCCTTGTGGACCTCCATAACTAAGTTTTGTTCGTGTGGAAGGTTCCTTTCCAGCCTTCGTGATGCCTGCTTTAAGGTACGAACATGTAAATTATACCATGGGGCTAGTCTTCTCTGATTCACTAACTTCTTTTTCAGAGGGGCTACAGAATCAAGTGTTTCACGCAGTGAGGTTACAGCGCTGTCAACAACATGATCAATTTGGTAGGGAGTAGGATTGAGGCAGCTGCCCTCCACTATGTTTATACTTGGCATAGATGCAAATAAAAATGGAATCATTTTCTTAAATTTATTAACAGCGTTGTCGGATAAACATCTGCTGTAGTGGAATTTTCTTCCAAACGCAGCATGATCCATCATTTTAAATTCAAAAGTTATTAAAGAATGATCTGACAAAACAGGATTTGGGGGAAAAACTATTAGATGTTCAATTCTGATGCCATAGGTCAGAACAAGATCAAGGATATGATTAAAACAGTGGGTGGGTTTATTAACGTTTTGAATGAAACCAATTGAATCTAATATAGAACTAAATGCAATGCTGAGGCTGTTATTTTCAACATCTACATGAATGTTAAAATCTCCCACTATAATAACTTTATCTGATCTAAGCACTAAATCAGACAGAAAGTCAGGGAATTCAGTTAAAAACTCTGAGTAAGGAACAGGTGGACGGTACACAGTGACAAGTACAACTGGTTTTTGTGTTTTCCAGTTTGGATGTGAGAGACTAAGAGTGAGGCTCTCAAATGAGTTATAACTGTTCTGAGGATGAAAGTTTAATAATAAGTTTGTTTGGAAGATTGCAGCTACTCCTCCACCTCGACCTGTGCTTCGAGGAACATGATTTTTATGACTGAGGGGGGTTGATTCATTCAAACTGACATATTCATCCTGCTGTAACCAGGTTTCAGTAAGATAAAGTAGGTCAATTTGGTGATCAGTTATCAAATCATTTACTAACAGAGATTTAGAAGAAAGGGACCTAATATTTAATAATCCACATTTGACAGTTCTGTTTTTCTGTTCAATAAGAGGAGTGGTCTTAATTTTTATTAAGTTTTTATGAATAACTCCTCTTTTGTTAACGTCTGATTTAATTGATTTATATGTTCGAGGGGCAGACACAGTCTTTATGTGGTTTGGGGGGGCTCTAAGGAAACTGCAGAGAGGCGTTTTAGACTGGGTCTCTGCATCCCGGTCCCCACCCTGGATTGTCAGGCTTTAGGTCGCTAATAAACTCGGCCAAATTTCTAGAGATGAGAGCTGCACCATTCAAAGTGGGATGGATGCCGTCTCTCGCTACCAGACCGGGTTTTCTCCAGAAAGTGGCCCAATTGTCTATGAAGCCCACATCGTTTGCTGGACACCACCAAGACAGCCAGCGACGGAACGACGACATGCGGCTAAAAATGTCATCGCTGTTCAGATTGGGGAGGGGTCCAGAGAAAACTACGGAGTCCGACATTAATTTAGCAAAGTTACACACCGACTCAACATTAATTTTAGTGACCTCCGATTGGCGTAATCGGGTGTCATTGCTGCCGACGTGAATAACAATTTTCCCATATTTACGATTAGCCTTAGCCAGCAGCTTCAGATTTGACTCAATGTCGCCCGCTCTGTCCCCGGGAATATATTTGACTATGGTCGCTGGCGTCTCTATTTTCATGTTCCTGACTATGGAATCGCCAATTATCAGAATCGGTTTCTCAGCGGGTGTGTCGCTGAGCGGGGAAAATCTATTAGAAACGTGTACAGGCAGGTGATGAGCCGTGGGTTTCTGCTTAGGAGTACGTTTCCGTCGGACTGTCACCCAGGCTAATTCTCCGGGCTGCTCCGGAGCTGCCCTTGGACCGCTAACAGACCCTGACCCTGATTCTAGTATAAGATCCCAAGAGTCTCCAGCAGCACTGTGTCCTTTCAAAATAAAAGCCCTGAAATAGCATTTTCTCAACAGAAAAGCCCTGAAACAGCAACTCAATATTAAATCCTACATTGGTTATTGGCATATGGCTTCAGGCACCAAGTGAGGCCATTTTCAATATCAGCCCTGGTTTTCTGACATGGTCAGACTTTTACAATAAGTCTCCAATTATTTATAGGAAGATATTATTTTTTTTTAAAGTATAAGGAATATTCAACATAAACTCCAGATTCTAGTGTAAGGTCCCATGAGACTCCTTCAGCATATTGTGCTTTCAAAATAAAAGCCCTGAAATAGCAACATGACCTTAAAATGGTCGTATACAGCTTCAGGCACCAACTGAGGTTATTTTTAATGTCAGCCATGGTGTCTGCTCCCAGGACATGGTGATACTTTCACAATACAAGGCTACAGATATTGATAGGACAATATTACATTTTTGTAAAGTATAAGGAATATTCAAAATTAAGTTCAGATTCTAGTATAAGGTCCCATGAGTCTCCTATAGATTTTTGTCCTTTCAAAATAAAAGCCTTTTTTATAGTATTTTCTCAAAATAAAACCCCCTCACTACAGTTTGCAGTTCTCGATTATTCCAACTGCGTCAGGTGATTCAAAACGTGCTTCAGCTGTTTAGCGGCTGCCGACGCAGTTTGCCTCGAGCTTTTTGCAGTGGTCAGCAATCCCAAAGCAATTTCTTCAGAAATTGCATCGTCTAGTTGTTGGGATTGCTG
The DNA here is from genome assembly GCF_900324485.2 of Mastacembelus armatus. Taxonomy (NCBI): domain Eukaryota; kingdom Metazoa; phylum Chordata; class Actinopteri; order Synbranchiformes; family Mastacembelidae; genus Mastacembelus; species Mastacembelus armatus. The sequence continues at coordinate 27,408,446 of NC_046645.1, forward strand.
TGTAAACAGCAAGCCCAAGATATGTTCTTCGTTTTTTCTCTTTATTATTATTATTCCGCTGTTTTTCGGTCGCTATCTAGTCCTACACTGTTCGACGTAGAAACGTCATTCAAACACCGTCCCGTTCAGCTCGATGAGGAGAGGGCTGCTTCTTGATATTCCAAGATATTCCAGGTTTTGTTGGAATTTTTTCCCATAGAAATGAATGGAGAGAACATTAAAATCCTCTTAAACTTTGTCCTCTTTCAGCTTTAACTGTGTCAGCATACTTTCAACTAGAAACGCCATTCGACCTTTAAACAGGTCAGAAGGCATTAATCTGTAAGTCTTGTATTCTGTTTTTTGATATCTATTTTGGTTTTTCTTTAATCGCAGTTTACGTTTTATGGTTTTTAATCGGCATTTTCTGAATTTTACATTGGTGTGTATGGGAGAGAGCTAGAGTGGGTGATGTTATCACTCTCTTTTATCAACTTTTTTCTCTCTTTTCTTCTCGTGTTAACTTTCAGCTTAGTAAAACATTTATATATCAAAGTAGTAGAGATTTTTGTCTTCTTTCAGGTAATGCTGTTCTCATTTTGATAGGACCTACAGTTTTTCCACCAGGTGGCCATATCCACAGAGAGTGACTGCTCAATCTCTCATTCACTCCCATTGTAAAAGAGCTCCAGGAGTTCTGGTGAAAAACACAAATGAAGGCTGTTTCTAACTCGCCACCAATCCTTCATTTTTTGGAATATCTGCACAAAAAGTGGATCAGTCTCAGAAACATGATCTTAGAATGGTCGTATACAGCTTCAGGCACCAATTGAGGTCATTCTGCTCCCAGGACATGGTGAGACTTTCACAATAACAGTCTACAGTTTTTTATAGGACGATATTACATTTTTGTAAAGTATAAGGAATATTCAAAATACAGTACAGATTTCAGTATAAAGTCCCATGAGTCTCCTGTAGCTCTTTGTCCTTTCAAAATAAAAGCCTTTTTATAGCATTTTCTCAAAATAAAAGCCCCCTCGCTACAATTCATAGCTCTCGATTATTCCATCTGCGTCAGGTGATTCAAAATGTGCTTCAGCTGTTTAGCGGCCAGCGACACAGTTTGCCTCGAGCTTGTCGCAGCGGCCAGCAATCCCAACGCAATTTTTTCAAAAATTGCATCGTCAAGATATTATTATTATTCCACCGTTTTTTGGTCGCTATCTAGTCCTACACCGTTACTTTCAGCTAGAAACACCATTCACCCTTTAAACGGGTCAGAAGGCATTAATGTATAAGTCTTGTATTCAGCTTTTTGATATCATTTACAGTTTTTCTTTAATCGCAGTTTACGTTTTATGGTTTTTTTTAGGCTTTTTCTGATTTTTACATTGGTGTGTATGCGAATGCTCACAGCTAGAGTGGTGACATCATCGCAAGAGTGGGAGAGGCTGTTAAATTTATTGAAAATTCTTCTCTCTAACTCGCCGTCACGGCCACCAGGTGGCCAAACCCACAGAGAGTGACTGCTCAATCTCACATTCACTCTAATTTTAAAAGAGGTCCAGGAGTTCCTCTTCTTCTCCTTTCAGCTGCTCCCTTCAGATGGTGGTGCCCAGGAACCTGAATGACTCCACTGGTGCCACAGTTTTGTTCATGATGGTGAGAGGGGTTGGGCGGGGGGTTTTCTCCTGAAGTCCGCTACCATCTCCAGGTTGTTGTATCTGCACCAGAGAGCCAGCAGCTCTAGCTCCTGTCCTCTTTACAGCCAATCAGAGGAGCACATATGTCTTGAGTAAAAACAAGCACTTATTATAGTAAGAGGGAGACAATCTTGGGACTGTGACAGTAAAGGAGAAACACCAGAGTTAAATCAACTTTCCTGGATTACATTTAGTTAAACTTTAATCTTCTTCTTCTTTTCCTTTCGGCTGCTCCCTTCAGGGGTCGCCACAGCGAATCATCTGCCTCCATTTAACCCTATCCTCTGTATCCTCCTCACCCACACCAACTATCCTCATGTCCTCCTTCACTACATCCAAGAACCTCCTCTTTGGTCTTCCTCTAGGCCTCCTTCCTGGCAGCTCTAACCTCAGCATCCTTTTACCAATATATTCGCTGTCCCTCCTCTGAACCTGTCCAAACCATCTCAATCTGGATTCCCTGGCTTTTTCTCCAAAACATCTAACATGAGCTGTCCCTCTGATGTACTCATTCCTGATCCTCGTCAGTCCCAGAGAGAACCTCAACATCTTCAGCTCTGCTACCTCCAGCTCTGCTTCCTGTCTTTTTCTTGTTGACCCTAGGTACTTAAAATCCTCCACCTTCTTCACCTCTACTCCTTGTAACCTCACCGTTCTACTTGAGTTCCTCTCATTTACACACATGTACTCTGTTTTACTGAGGCTCAGCTTCATTCCTCTCCTTTCCAGATCAAACCTCCACCTCTCTAGATTTCCCTGCTCTCACTACAGATGACAATGTCATCTGCAAACATCGTGGTCCACGGAGATCCCTGTCTAACCTCATCTGTCAGCCTGTCCATAACCACAGCAAACAAGAAGGGGCTCAAAGCCGATCCTTGGTGTAACCCCACCTCCACCTTGAACTCCTTTGTCATCCCTACAGCACACCTCATACATGTCCTGCACCACTCGAACATACTTCTCTGTCACTCCAGACTTCCTCATACAAAACCACAGCTCCTCTCTCGGCACCCTGTCATATACTTTTTACAAATCTACAAAGACACAATGCAGCTCCTTCTGGCCTTCTCTGTACTTCTCCATCAGCATTCTCAAAGCAAATATTGCATCTGTGATACTCTTTCTTGGCATGAAACCATACTGCTGCTCACAAATGCTCACTTCTGACCTCAGCCTAGCCTCCACTACTCTTTCCCATAACTTCATTGTGTGACTCATCAGCTTTATTCCTCTGTAGTTTCCACCATGCTGCACATCTCCCTTGTTCTTAAAGATGGGAACCAGTACACTTCTCCTCCATTCTTCAGGCATCCTCTCACTCTCCAAAATCTTGTTAAGTAGCCCAGTCAAAAACGCTACACTCTACACTCTACACTTCCATTTCTCCACAGGCCTTTCCACTCTTCATCCTCTTCAACGCCTTCCTCATTTCATCCTTACTGATCTTTGGTACTTCCTGCTCCACAACAGTCACCTCAACTACTCTGTGCTCTTTAACATTTTCCTCATTCATCAACTCTTCAAAGTATTCCTTCCATCTTTCCATCACACTTGTGGCACCCATCAACACATTTCCATCCCTGTCCTTAATTACCCTAACCTGCTGCACATCCTTCCCATCTCTGTCTCTCTGCCTTGCCAACCTGTACAAATTCACCTCTCCCTCCTTAGAGTCCAACCTATCATACAAATCCTCATATGTCATTTGTTTGGCCTTTGCCACCTCTACCTTCACTTTACGCTGCATCTCCCTGTACTGTCTGTTCTCTTCTGTCCTCTCAATGTCCCACTTCTTCTTAGCTAACCATTTCCTCTTAACACATTCCTGAACTTCCTCATTCCACCACCAAGTCTCCTTATCTGCTTTCCTCTTTCCAGATGACACACCAAGTACCCTCCTACCTGTCTCCCTGATCACTTTAGCTGTAAGCAGTCCAGTCATCTGGAAGAACCTCCTGACCTCCCAGAGCCTGTTTTAGTTCCTCCCTGAAAGCCACACAACACTTTTCCTTTTTCAACTTCTACCACTTTGTCCACTGCTCTGCCCTTGTCCTCTTCATCTTCCTCACCACCAGAGTCATCCGACACATCACCATCCTGTGCTGTCTGGCTACACTCTCCCCAGCCACTACTTTGCAGTCACTGATCTCTTTCAGGTTGGAATGTCTGCACAAGATGTAATCAACTTGTGTGCTCCTGCCTCCACTCTATCCACCTTATGCTCCTCCCTTTTCTGAAAAAATGTGTTCACTACAGCCATTTCCATCCTTTTTGAGAAGTCAACCACCATCTGTCCTTCTGCATTCCTGTCCTGCATACCAAACTTACCCATCACTTCCTCGTCACCTCTGTTTCCCTCACCAACATGTCCATTGAAGTCTGGCCCAATCACCACTCTCTCACCACTAGGGATATCCTGAATCACCTCATTCATCTCCCTCCAGAATTTCTCCTTCTCTTCTAACTCACATCCTACCTGTGGGGCACTGACAACATTCAACATCACACTTTCAACTTCCAGCTTCACACTCATCACCCTATCTGACACTCTCTTCACCTCTAAAACATTCCTAGCAAAACCCTCTTTCAGGATAGCTCCTACTCCATTCCTCTTTCCATCCACACCATGATAAAACAGCTTGAAACATGTTCCTAATTTATAGGCCTTACTACCTTTCCACCTGGTGTCCTGAACACACAAGATATCCACCTTTCTTCTCTCCATTATATCAGCCAACTCTCTAGTTTTCCCCGATAAAGTCCCTACATTCAAAGTCCCTACTCTAAGTCCTACACTTCTGCCCTTCCTCTTCTTTCTTTGCCTACGAATACGCCTTCCTCCTCTCCTTCTTCGACCAACAGTAGTCCAATTTCCACTGGCACCCTGTAGGTCAACAGCACCAGTGGCGATCGTTGTTAACCCAGGCCGCAACCGATCCGGTATGGAAGTCATATTTGTGTTTCGCATGTTTGGCTGAAATTTTTACATCGGATGCCCTTCCTGATACAACCCTTTGCATTTACCCGGACTCAAGATCGGCACATAAAGACACTGGATTGTGCCCCCCTGTGGTTGCATTAGGTCCAGGTCCAGGAGTTCCATGGTGTATAAATCTGCCACATTCCCCCCTTTTGACACAAAGTGTCAACACATTTATCATAAGACATTACCAATCAGGGGAAACAAAATGTTACATCATTAGTCAGGGTCTTTCTATATTTGGATCACTGTCATTGTATGGGTTTCCCGGCGCCCAATCATTCAAAGCCATTTCGTGTTTTAATAATGTTAGTCTATGAGATTTGTCATTTGCTTGAAGTAAATAAAAACCTTTTATAGTTTCATTTGCAAATGCAGACATTGAATAGGTAGTATTGTCAACGTGATCGGCTAAAAATTTTACACCATACCATGGTAACTGTCATATCCCGGAAACTAGGTTTCCAGTTCTGGGATTTTATTTTGTAGGGACAAGGGGAAGTGTTTGGGCATTCTCTTCTGAACTTGTCTTGATTACTGATTTGTGTCACCTGCGGACCTTTGCTTAAATAGCAGGGATCATGTGGACACAAGCCGCCGGATTGTTTGTTACCACACTCTCGTGAGGATTCACGTTTCGGCTGTATGTACTCTGATGTTTGACGTCTGGATTGACCGGAGGAATCTCCAGCATACGGCAAGTGACTTTTCTTTCTTTTTCGGCTCAAGACCCAAGACGGACAATTCACTCGATGAGGTTTCTCCTGGCCGTCGGAGAAACCACAACCTTCCGACTCTTCTAGGATTTACAGTCATCACCATTGGTCTTCAACCAATCCCTCACTTCATTCATTGTACTCCCAAATAAACTTTGGTATACTCTGCTTCGGTGTCTGGGTACTTGTGTTAGATGGGGTCGTGATCCATACTAATTTATACACAAATCATGACAGGTAACAACCCAATTCCCCATTTTTCACCTAAAGAAACACGCCAATGGAAAGCTTCAAGGGTTAAAATTTTGCTATCTCTTGTTTTTCAATGTGATTTACACTATGCATTAAATTAACAGGAACTAAGGCTAAGTTAACAATTATAAGGTTAACAAAATAGCAATATCCTGACCATCCTGACGGTAGGAAAAGAAATCCTTTAGTTCCACAAAGCCAATAAAAATTTCCAATAGGCGATATACCCATATTTGCAGGAACATGAAGGCAATCATTTACTAGTATTGTTCATCCATCTTCGAAAGTGATATTTACTGAGCCAGAAGCTGGCTGGTTCTTAGCCCCATATTCAGTTATGATTTTCCGACTTGTAAGACCAGCAACAGGGTTTGTACATCGTGATATTCCCATAAACTGCCCTGTTCCATTCGAACACAGACACATTGAATGTGAAATATTTGTGGGTTGCATGCGTACTTCAACAGGGTCAGCTATAGTATAATTCAATGGAAATGGTACAGGCTACATGTGATCACAAAACCAATCTACACATAACAAATAAATTGATTTCTGCTCCTGTGTATGGCCATATGCATACCATATGGTAAAGCCTTTAGCATACCATATTTGATGGGAATATTTACAGTAGGAATACCAACTATTAGCATGAACAGAGGGTTGACATAGCACTTCATCTGCATTAAACCCCCAAGGTTTCCAATCAAGACTGTTCAAACAACTGTCTTTTGTGTCTTATTAATAGTTCTTTGTTTGCCTCTAAGATATCATCTTCTGGGGGCTCATGATCTTGTCTGGATGACATGTCTTTGCTTCTTCTTCCTTTTGTGGTTTTGTCTGTTCTTAATGCAGTCTGAATGATGGCTGCAGTGGTGATAATTCCAATGATGAAAACTGCTAACAGCCCACAAAGTCTGTGCATCTTCTCAGCTCCTTGTTGTCGTCTCATCGGTGGCACCCTGTGGGAAGGGTTTACAGTGGGATGCATGAATCCACATAACTTTCTCTGCAATCCGGAGCAGCACCTGGTATAGTTCTGTCCAATGGGGCTGGTTCCAATGCTTTTTCCTAAGGTCCACAATCCAGTCTCCTGACTGGATGGTATGGAGTTTTTCTTACTGCAGGCTCAGGAAGGGCAGCTTTTACCTTAGGGTCTGGTTAACTGCACAACAGTATTATAACATCTCATCATCCTTTCCTGTTAAAGTTAATTTATTCTGGGGGAAAGGCGTATTTGTCATTCACATGGGTCATCCAGTGAGTATCTCATAAGGAGAGAGTCTAGTTGTTTTATGTGGGCGGCTTCTCATAAACATTAGTGCTAGAGGTAAGACTAGAGGTAAGACTTTGACCCATGATAATTGTCTCAGCCATTAATTTTGTAAGTTTGGTTTTCAGTGTCTGATTAGCTCTTTCAGCTGCACCATCGCTAGCTGGATGGCATGCACAATGTGTTTTTGAATTAATCTAAAGACTTTCTGTTAGATTTTGTATCACATTATTTACAAAATGTGATCCATTATCACTACTTAGTTTGGAAGGGAGTCCCCATCGTGGAATTATTTCTTTTAGTAATGCCTTTGCCACTGAATCTGCAGTAGCATTTCTGCATGGAAAATACTCAATCCATTTTGAAAACATATCCAATATTACTAGGCAATATTTGTAGCTATTACATGGAGTGAGTTCAGTAAAGTCCATCATTAAATGTTTGAATGGACCTTCTGGTTTTGGATGTGCTGACATAGTCATTTCTAAACTTCTGCCTATATTGTTAGTAGCACAAATCACACAAAAAATTTCAGCACACACTGATGTATACCCCGGTGCATACCAAAATCTATTTGCAATATCCAACATCCCCCCTTTCGAAACATGGTCAGGCCCATGAGTCAATTTTGGCAGGAAGGGAAATATGGATTTTGGGAGTACTGGGAGCCCAGCAGGGTTTACCCAGATATCTGAGGGACTTTTTCTGCACTCTTTTCTTATCCAGGCAGTTTACTCTCACATCAGTTCCCATTTGCAATAAGGTGACATCATCAAAGGAGAAAACATTTTCCTGAATAGATTGGGGCATTTGGAGAATTGGGGAGACAGGTGAGTTTGCTGCTGCTTTAGCTGCCCTATCCGCATTTGCATTTCCCTGCAAGTTGTGATAAGTAGCACCAGTGTGAGCCTGGCATTTGCACACTACTACTGAAACAGGGAGCAACAATGCAGTCAGAAAACTAGAAAATTGCATTTCCTGCGGAAGATGCGTGTGAATGCTGAAAGCTGAATGACGCTGACCAGCAATGCTGAAAATGGCTGAAATGCATTTCTGAATAAGCTGAAGTCTGAAATGCAATGCTGAACAACCCTGGAAGCTGAAATGTAAAACTGGAGTTGGAAGCTTAACTTGTTTAGCTAAAAAAAAAAACAGTTCAACATTCCTGAAAAGGATGGAAAGAGAATATGTTGAAGTAGAAAAAAATTGGTTTTCAATTGATAAAGAAAGAAGTGTTAAACTAATATGAATCACTGTAGTGAAGGAAAGTGGTAGGATAACTGTCTATGTCCAATTGTCTATGAAGCCCACATCGTTTGCTAGGTGGTGTCCAGCAAACGATGTGGGCTTCATAGACAATTGGGCCACTTTCTGGGGAAAACCCGGTCTGATAGCGAGAGATGGCATCCATCCCACTTTGAATGGTGCAGCTCTCATCTCTAGGAATTTGGCCGAGTTTCTTAGCCGACCTAAAGCCTGACAATCCAGGGTGGGGACCGGGATGCAGAGACTCAGTCTAAAACGCTTCTCTGCAGTTTCCTTAGAGCCGCCGCCCCCTTCAAACCACATAGAGACTGTGTCTGCCCCTCGAACATATAAATCAAATAAATCAGACGTTAACAGAAGAGGAGTTATTCATAAAAACTTAATAAAAATTAAGACCACTCCTCTTATTGAACAGAAAAACAGAACTGTCAAATGTGGATTATTAAATATTAGGTCCCTTTCTTCTAAATCTCTGTTAGTAAATGATTTGATAACTGATCACCAAATTGACCTACTTTATCTTACTGAAACCTGGTTACAGCAGGATGAATATGTCAGTCTGAATGAATCAACCCCCCTCAGTCATAAAAATTATCATGTTCCTCGAAGCACAGGTCGAGGTGGAGGAGTAGCTGCAATCTTCCAGTCAAACTTATTATTAAACTTTCATCCTCAGAACAGTTATAACTCATTTGAGAGCCTCACTCTTAGTCTCTCACATACAAACTGGAAAACACAAAAACCAGTTCTACTTGTCATTTTGTACCGTCCACCTGTTCCTTACTCAGAGTTTTTAACTGAATTCCCTGACTTCCTGTCTGATTTAGTGCTTAGATCAGATAAAGTCATTATAGTGGGAGATTTTAACATTCATGTAGATGCTGAAAATAACAGCCTCAGCATTGTATTTAATTCTATATTAGATTCAATTGGTTTCATTCAAAACGTTAATAAACCCACCCACTGTTTTAATCACACCCTTGATCTTGTTCTGACCTATGGCATCGAAATTGAACATCTAATAATTTTTCCCCCAAATCCTGTTTTGTCAGATCAATCTTTAATAACTTTCGAATTTAAAATGATGGATCATGCAGCGTCTGGAAGAAAATTCCACTACAGCAGATGTTTATCCGACAACGCTGTTAATAAATTTAAGAAAATGATTCCATCTTTATTTGCATCTATGCCAAGTATAAACATAGTGGAGGGCAGCTGCCTCAATCCCACTCCCTACCAAATTGATCATGTTGTTGACAGCGCTGTAACCTCACTGCGTGAAACGCTTGATTCTGTAGCCCCTCTGAAAAAGAAGTTAGTGATTCAGAGAAGACTAGCCCCATGGTATAATTTACATGTTCGTACCTTAAAGCAGGCATCACGAAGGCTGGAAAGGAAGTGGCGTTCCACAAACTTAGAGAAAATTTTTCTAGCCTGGAAAAACAGTCTACTAACATATAAAAAAGCCCTCCGTAAAGCCAGAACTGCATACTATTCATCACTAATAGAGGAAAATGAGAACAATCCCAGGTTTCTTTTCAGCACTGTAGCCAGGCTGACAAAAAGTCACAGCTCCGTTGAGCCCAGTGTTCCCTTAGCTCTCAGCAGTGATGAATTTATGAGTTTCTTTACAAATAAAATCACAACAATTAGAGATAAAATTCAGCAGATGCTTCCTATACCTGCAATAAATGAATCTTTTACTACAGTAGCTCTTGAATCATCTGTAGGACCTCAGTTATGTTTAGACTGCTTCTCTCCTATAGATCTCTCAGTAGTTGCTTCATCGAAATCATCAACGTGTCTCTTGGACCCCATCCCGACTAGACTGCTTAAAGGCACCCTGCCATTAATGAACTCATCTTTATTGGACTTGGTAAATTTATCTCTAGTATCAGGCTACGTACCACAGGCCTTTAAGACTGCAGTAATCAAACCTTTACTCAAAAAGCCTAGTCTTGATCCAACCTGCCATTTATTTCTAAAATCCTAGAAAAAGCTGTTGCTAAGTAGCTATCAGACCACTTACACAGGAATGAACTATTTGAAAATTTTCAATCAGGATTTAGAGCACATCATAGTACAGAAACAGCACTGTTGAAAGTTACCAAAGATCTTCTCTTAGCCTCAGATAATGGACTTGTTTCGATACTTGTCCTCCTAGACCTTAGTGCAGCATTCGACACCATTGACCACAACATCTTATTACAGAGACTGGAGCATGTGATTGGTATCAGAGGAACAGCATTAAAGTGGTTCCAATCCTATTTATCGGACAGATTCCAGTTTGTTCATGTCCATGATGAACCTTCCACACGAACAAAAGTTAGTTATGGAGTTCCACAAGGTTCTGTGCTAGGACCGATTCTGTTCACCCTGTACATGCTTCCTTTAGGATATATCATTAGGAAGCACTCTATTAATTACCACTGCTATGCAGATGACACTCAGTTGTATCTATCTATTAAACCTGTTAACACAAACCAGTTAACCAGACTTCAAGCCTGTCTAACTGACATAAAGGCCTGGATGACCAGTAACTTTTTACTGTTAAACTCAGAGAAAACAGAAGTCATTATATTTGGGCCAAAAAATCTCAGAAATAACTTTTCTAAAATTATAGCTACTCTAGATGGCATAACCCTGGCCTCTAGCACTACTGTAAAAAACCTTGGAGTTATTTTTGACCAGGACATGTCCTTTAACTCACACATAAAACAAATTTCTAGAACTGCATTCTTTCACCTGCGCAACATTTCCAAAATTAGGAACATCCTGTCTCAAAATGATGCAGAAAAACTAGTCCATGCATTTGTTTCCTCAAGGCTAGATTACTGTAACTCATTACTATCTGGATGTCCTAATATCTTAATAAAAAGCCTCCAATTAATCCAGAATGCCGCAGCCAGAGTCCTGACAGGAACTAGCAAGAGAGATCATATTTCTCCTATATTGGCTTCTCTTCATTGGCTCCCTGTAAAATATAGAATAGAATTTAAAATCCTTCTTCTCACATACAAATCCCTTCATAATCAAGCTCCTTCATACCTTAAAGACCTCATAGTACCATATTATCCCAATAGACCACTTCGCTCTCAGAGTGCAGGCCTACTTGTGGTTCCCAGAGTTCTCAAAAGCAGAATGGGAGGCAGAGCCTTTAGCTATCAAGCTCCTCTCCTGTGGAACCAGCTCTCAGCCTGGGTTCAGGAGGCAGACACACTCTGTACTTTTAAGGCTAGACTTAAAACCTCTACCTCTTTGACAAAGCGTATAGTTAGGGCTGGCTTCAGGCAACCCTGAACCATCCCTTAGTTATGCTGCTATAGGCCTAGACTGCCCGAGGACCATCGGTGCACTGAGCTCCCCTACCCTAACCCCCCCCCTTCTCTCCCACCTCATGTATATTCCACCATTGAATGTTACTAACTTTGTGCTCTCTCTCTCCCCTAGTTTGTGCTCTCTCCCTCTCTCTCTGTTCTCTCTGTACCTTCTGCAGGTGTCCCTGGTCCTGGAGCTGTTTATCGCTGATGTGCATTTACTGGCCCCACCAACTTGCAGTGTCTATTTGTTGTTTATTGTTGCTGTTCTTTTCTCTCTGCTCTATCCACTCACCCCAACCGGTCGAGGCAGATGGCCGTCCAAACTGAGCCCGGTTCTGCTGGAGGTTTTTTTTTCTTCCGTTAAAGGGAGTTTTTTCCTCTCCACTGTCGCCAAGTGCTTGCTCATAAGGGAATTGTTGGGTTTTTAGTTTTAGTTTTTGTAAAGTGCCTTGAGATGATTTGTATTGTGATTTGGCGCTATACAAATAAAATTGAATTGAATTGAATTGAATTGAATAACAAGAAAAATCCAAAAGCTGAGAAAACTTAACCTCACAAAATGGAGGATCTACTAGACCTATCAAGATAATTCCTTAACTAACAGTTCCAGGAGGCTTCAACGAAGAGACTCATCCATTATTTGTGAGTTGTATCAGCAGTGGACATTAGGCAGCCAGTCAGTCAGTAATTACCAACCACATGCAGCTGTTGTCCTGCTATTGCTTTGTGAGCTGTTGCTATGGTGACTGTGGAAATGCAGACGCACCTATGGGGACTTCATATAAGATAAAGGAAGTAACTGGCCTTAGCTTGCTCAGCAACCACCGCCCAGAACACATAAAAGACAACAAGGGAATAACAACTCCATATATGATAATGCACTAAATTCCTTTTGGTGGAAAACTACTGGTATGGTTGGGCGGTGGTCAGCAGCTATATACATTGTATAGTTTCCACCTATAGTTCAGATCTCTCTGCCTGCGTGTGTGAGTTGATCTCCGGAGACATCTCTGTATTTTTACAATAAATTGGTGTGCCGATTCATAACTTTCGCTCCGTCTTCTTTTAACCCTCCATCAATGGACTCGGGTGAAAGTCACAAGGTCTGACTTTTCAACAATTTGGGGGCTCGTCCGGTCTTGGAGGAGGAATTGGACTGAAGAACCATCCGAAAGACCACATTGACAGTCTCTGAGGCGTCAAATAAAAGGGAGGGCAGAAACCTATTATATTAAATTCTGCTGAATTGAATGCCACTAAAATTGATACTGTCGATGTGTATTTCGGATTGGTTACAAATTGTGACGGATTGAAAGTTATAAATCGGAAGTAAAGTATATACAAAGAAAATACAATTAAAGAGAAAGAAACTATCCATGCCTTTTGTGATCGGCGGATTGATTAATAAAAAGACCTGAGCCGTGTGCGATCGGCAGGCCACAGTTGAATAATACCTGAGCTGTGTGCGATCGGCAGGTAAACTGTGAATGTGTGTCTGAGCCGTGTTTGATCGGCAGACACGGTGTGAGTGTGTGTCTGAGCTGTGTTCGATCGGCAGACACAGTGTGAGTGTATATCTGAGCCGTGTTCGATCGGCAGATACTCGTATGCATGTGAAATTGTGTGGCTGGCAAGTAATATTGCATTATTCGATGTAGTTATTGTTAATAGACAAAGGGTCTAAGGTGTATAAATTGTCATACGCTGCATAAGTATAATATCTGTTATAACATAGGAATATAGACGTATGTATGGTATTAAATATAAACTGAGTGAAGAGGTAAGTAAAGATGTTTATGAGAGGCACGTGGCGAAAGAAGAGGTAAGTACGAAAGGGAAGTGTCTCTGAGAGGGACCCTGATGGACTGAGCAGAGAAGAAGGAAGTAGAGGTAAAGTGATTCAGAGGCTGCTCCTCCCACTATTTGGCTCCCTCTAGTGGTGCCGAGCAGAATTACAGGAGAAGCTGCTGACACCCGCAGGAGGCGGGAGGTACTGCAACAGGAAATTGGAAAATTGCTCCATCTGGTGGAGGAAACACCGAACTACAACTAAATACTAACAAATAAGGAAAAGATCAAAATGGATGGAGAATTTGATTGCGAGATGAACAAATGACAGATGGGACCCACCAGAAAAATGGGTCGATCTGGGGATTCAAGTTGAATCTATCTTAAAGGCAGGAAGAATGACATGTAGGGAAATGGATGCCCAGGCAGAGATGGACGAGTATAAGGAGATGCTGATGCAGCTTATAAAGGATAAAGGTAAGACTCCAGCGGATCACACTGCCCTCATCCCATGGCTATGGGAGAAGTCAGTACAGCACAGGCGTTGTGCCGAGGAGGCTAAGAAGGATCGGGACAAGGCCTCCCCTTTCTACCAGAGCAAACTGAGACAGAGAGCAAACGAAGAGGAAACTGAAGCACACCGATGGACCAATCTAGCCCTCTGGTGGCAGGGGACTCAGCACATGCACAAGAATAAAGACTGGAAGAAAACAGTGGAAACAGAAGAGAAGCAGTCACCACCACCTTATTTTGCGAGCAGGCCAACTGCGCCCCCTCCAGCAGGACTGTATCCGGTGATGGACATCTCTGGGGGAGAATTACAGGTGTCGGATATGCCCCCTGTGCCCAGAACCTCCTCCCCGGATCACCGGGATGGGAACTGGAGAGGAAGGCAAGAGCCCCCTCATGACAAAAAGCCTGCCTATGATAGCGGAGAGGACAGTCACCCATTCCAGGATCGGGTCAGACGTGAACAGCCCTCCAGACAACCTACACCGCAGTCACAGTCAGCGAAGCCTGCACGAAGAGAGAGAGACAGAGGCGAGCGAGAAGTGTTATTAAGGTTCATGTCACAGGAGGGATCTCAACCCACTGGGTCCATAGTACTATGGGCAGAAGGTAAATGGAGACCTGAGGAGGAACCTTCGGACGCAGATGAACACGACACGCTGTTTTGGTCTCCTCACAGAGTGTGTGAGCCTCCAGGACAAGAGAACAGGAAGAAACCGGTAAGGACAGGCAAGGGACGGAGACCACAGCGCTCGCCTCTGCCGAGCCACGCACTATCAGTAAGATCTGAAGAGGAGGAAGACTGGGATGAGGGGAACGGAGGACCGAGCGGTGGGGGACCAGGGTCCCAGAATGATTTGTTGATGTTCCCCTTGATGGCCACCGGAGGTGGGTTAAATACCGGCCTTACGGGTTGGGGGATGTGCAGGCTTTGGTGGACCAACTTCCCCCAGTAGCAGAGGGGGGGAGGCCTGTGGCTCAGCAAATTGGACTCGCTGACCACAGGACAGAGACTAGCTATTGGGGATTTTAGAGCCGTGATTCAGAGATGCCTGACCAGCATGGACGCAAGAGACATAGAGAAGGCTGCGGGCACCCTCCGCAGACCGGATGAGGAGCCTGGTGACCTGAGCAAGGCAATCTGTGAGAAAAATCCGCTGCCAAATTCAGCAGCAGTCCCAAAGGTGACTTAGAACGTTAAAGATAACCCCAGAGTTGTCTTAGACCAGAGTAAAGAGTTGTGGATCCGACAGACAGGGTGTCATCCAGGTAAACCGGGTCCCCAAAGGGAGTGGTACCGACAGGCGGTATAGGAGGGGGTCCCAGAAAAGGTCAAAACGGCCATGATTGACAATCCAGATTTGCAGGGGGCTGATTCAGTGGTGTGGGAGAGACATTTGGTGCATCACCTCACCCGCGTCCAGCAGCAGATGCTGAAGGAAGGAGAGCAAAACCAGGAGCTCCAGACCCAGCTGCTGAAGCTCCAGTTGGCGGAAGCAAGGCAGAAAGTGAATGCCGAAAAGAACAAAGACAAAAAAGAGGAGGCCAAGAAGGTTATGTTGCAGTGGATGCTCCGGATACTCCTGATCTGTTCCCAGTACCTCCTTGGGAGCTGCAACATCACCCTCCAGGCAATAGGGGAGGATACAGGGGAGCTCCGAGGGGGGGCCGTGGGTGGAGAGGACGCGGTGGTCGTGGGGGCCCACCTAGAAGGGACTCAGCCCAATATTTCCTCTGCAAAGGAAACGATCATTGGATCAAGGACTGTCCATACAGGGGCTGTATGGCACGAGGCCGAGCTCGAGGAGGGCAGTGAGTGCACCTGCAACGTGGTAGGGGTGGCCCCACATCGGTTCTCAACATGCCTGTGATGGATTGGTGTTGGGAGGACTCCTACCGAGAATGACGCACCCCGCCGAGAGGTCTGGACAGCGGAATGAACACGGCAGATCCACTGCTGTCCATGAAGGTGAACCATACGAATCTGTCGTTTTTGGTTGACACAGGGGCTACTTGTTCCACTCTCAACACCACCCCTGCTTCCACCTTGTCGAACCACAAGACCACCGTCATGGGTTTCTCGGGGGAGAAAGGGATTCTGCCAGTAACTCGACCTCTGCTCACCCAGGTGGGCAGCCAGCAGGTACGCCACCCCTACATTTATTCACCTGGCACTATTGTCAACCTCCTCGGCCGGGACTTATTGATTAAGCTTGGGGCCACTATTCTGTGTGCCCCCGAGGGACTTACTGTCACTCTGCCAGATGGCCTGCGACTACCATGTCGGACATATTCAGACGGGCAACGAAAACAATGCTTGTTGAAGCCGCTGGCGGATGAGGTAGCCGACATCTACTGGGCTAGGTTGAGCCCGGAGAGTCCGGGACATAAGGGCATATGATCCGCGTATCAGTCTTGGCGCCCCTGGATCTCGCTCCTCGAGCCCGGACCCTCTCCATGTTACCCTCTTCTATGATAAGCTCCAAACCGATTGGTACAAGGAGGCGTTTGATCAGGTTGAGGGAGACTCTTGGAGCATTGACGCCGAGAATATCTATGTCGCCCCCGAGGGGGTGGTGGCGGGAGTGCAGCTTCTCCCGGCCCAACAAGATTGGTTTCACATGGGTGAGGACAGTGCACCATATGTGTCTCTCGCCCTACATCCTGACCATGAGGCCAAAGTGCTGGGGGGTATCTTCAAGAGTGTGTTGGCCCACAAAGACTGGCAGACGACCCCCATACCGCAGGTCTGGTACGCTCCCCAGATTAAAACTTTTTGCATTCAGCTGACAGCCACAGACCCTGCTATATTGGAACATAGAGAGGTGTCCAGGTACCATGACATGGCACGCATTGACCGTCACCTAGCGGCAGACATGTTATCTCAGCTGCCGGACTTCTTATGGGCTCAGTGTCCCACGGACATGGGCTTAACGGACTGTGCCCCGGTCACCTTCCAGGTCCAAGGGGGGTTTCCCCTTTGGATCCTCCAATACCCACATAAACCTCAGGCAGAGGAGGGGATTAGGGATACCATTGAAGGCTTAATATGAACGGGGGTGCTAGAACCCTCCTCGTCACGGTGGAACACACCCATTCTACCAGTTGAGAAAAAGGGTATAGGTAAATTCCGTATGGCACATGATCTTAGGGCCATCAATGATATAGTAACTTCCTCCATTCCAGTTCCCAACCCATATGTGGCTCTGGCTAACCTGGATCCTAGCTAGACTTGGTTTTCTTGTATTGATCTGGCCAATGCCTTCTTCTGCCTCCCGTTGGCAGAGGAGTGTCGTGATATTTTCTCTTTCACTTATCGGGGACGTCAGCTCAGGTACACCAGACTCCCTCAGGGCTTCGCTCTCTCGCCCGGTATTTTCATTCAGGTTTTGAAACAGGTGCTACATTCCTGCACTTTGCCAGAAGGCACCACCTTAATCCAGTATGTTGACGACCTTCTGCTCGCCGCACCCTCCATCGCAACCTGTCTCCAGGCCACGGAGTCCGTGCTGCGTCATCTAGCCGAGAGGGGCTTTAAGGTCAGCAAATCTAAACTACAAATGTGCCGTAAACAAGTGGCCTTTTTGGTCCGACTGATCTCGCAAGCAGGGGCGGGATTATCACCTGCTCACAGGTCTACCAAAGATATGCTCTCCTTTCTGGGGCTCACGGGCTACAGCCGCTCTTACATTCCCGACTATACCAACCTTACCACTCCACTTCGACAGCTAGTCAAGGAACAGGGCATGCGGAATCTTTCAGCACCGCTCGTTTGGACGACTGAGGCAGAACGGAACTTCATCTCCCTCAAGCAAGCTCTGGCCACAGCCGCAGATCTGGCCATTCCTATAGGACTATACTCAGTCCTTCTTCTTGGATGTTTCTGTAAAGGACGCCGTTCGTCCTGTTCCAGAAAAAAGGGGGAGTCAGGAGAGTGTTGATGTACACAAGTACTGCATTGGACACCATGGAAAGAAGACACCACGCCTGCACACAGCATGCTGCAGCAGTGGCGAGGATCTTACAGAAGACAGCCCACATTGTCATGGGACACCCACTTAGGGTGCTCACCACTCACAGTGTGATGGCTTATGTCAATTCCCAGATATTCACACTCTCCTCCCTCAAACAACAAAGGCTGAGCAGGATTCTGGAGGAACCACATATCTCATATACACATGAAGGTATTAACATGGCAGACAGGATTGGGACGGGACAGGCCCACAGGTGCGAGAAAAAAGTCCTGAAAGAGGAAAAAGTGCGCCCAGATCTGCAGGCCACGCCACTGCAGGACGCATGTGACCTTTATACGGATGGCTGTTGTTTCAGAGATGAGAAAGAGGGGTTGAAGGCTGCTTATGCGGTGGTGGAAGACACAGGAGGGGAGTTGCAGGTAAGGGTGGCAGAAAGGCTGGAAGGACAACAGTCAGCACAGAGGGCAGAAGTGATGGCCGTGCTGGCAGCTCTGAAATTGGGCAAGGGCCAAAAAGTGAACATCTACACAGACTCAGCATATGCGACAGGAGCCGTACATGTTGAATTAGGACAATGGCTTAGAGCAGGGTTCCTAACAGCCCATCCTAATCAGCCCATCAAACATGAGAAAGAGAACCAGCAGATGCCCTGTTGGAACCGCTAGCTGTGGCAGTGATCAAGTGCAAGGGACACGATCAGTCCAAGAGCCCTACGGCAAAAGGAAACCGGGCTGCAGACCAAGCAGCCAAGGAAGCAGCGGGATACCAAGTTAAATTAATGCTGCTGGAGGTGACACAAGAGATTAAAGAAAGACCGAACTTGGAGGAACTCAAGAGACTGCAAAAGGGGGCATCCCCACCGGAAGGGAAGTCTTTGGAAAGAGAGAGGGGCTACTGAGGTAGAAGGATTGTGGAGGGGGCCGGATGGTCGTCCCATACTTCCTCCCGGAATCAGGAGGACAGCCCTCTTGGAAGCTCACGGGGTGGGGCATGGTGGGATACCCCAGATGTTGAAGAACCTAGAGCATTGGTGGCATCCATATCTCAAAGATATGGCCAAAGAGCTGGTCAGGGAATGTGACATCTGCACTAAGTATCCACTAGGTATCCACTCGTCACCAGGCCTGGACGAGAGATTGTCATTGATTTCACAGACATGGGCACCACCGTTCGAGGGTACAGGTACGTACTGATGTGTGTGGATGCGTATTCAGGGTGGCCAGAAGCGTGGCTCACCAAGAGGGAAGACAGTAAAACGGTTATTAAATGCCTGATAAATTATTACATCCCCAACCATGGCTTCCCAGAGAAAATTAGGTCAGATAATGGGACACATTTCAAGAATCAGGATTTGCAGAGGGTGGAGGCCATGATGGGGTTGAAACATGGGTTTGGGACTCTCCTTGGGACATCTCTGTATTTTTACAATAAACCGGTGTGCCGATTCATAACTTTCGCTCCGTCTTCTTTTAACCCTCCATCAATGGACTCGGGTGAAAGTCACAAGGTCTGACTTTTCAACATGACCTAAACCCAGAGTGGGAGAGGGAGTGACAGTGACACAGCACTTTTACACATGCGGAAAGGAGAATCTAAGAAAAACTATAAGACCTATCAAAATAATTCTTTCACTAACAGAACCAGGAGGCTTCAACAAAGAGAGTGATCCATGTTTTGTGAAGATATTCCAAAAAATGAAGGATTGGTGGTGAGTTGTAAGCAGCCTTCATTTGTGTTCCTGGACTTCTTTTATAATGGGAGTGAATGAGAGATTGAGCAGTCACTCTCTGTGGTTTTGGCGACCTGGTGGAAAAACTGTAGGTCCTATCAGAGTGAGATCTCTACTACTTTATTAAGAGCAGTAGCAGCTACTACTGAAGCTGTCTTAGCTACAACTGATATTGTTGCCATGAGTCCTCTAATAGTGCATGTCCCCCATGCGGTCCACTCTCTCATTCTGCAAGCAAAAACAGCTAATCTTACACCAGCTAGACAGATGCACTGGCAAAATGTTTTATTAACAATGTCACATGTTACTCTCAAATGCTGCACTGTTCTTAACCCTTCAACCTTGCTCCCTAAAGCTGAAGATGGAGAACCACATTCATGTTTAGAGCTCGTAGAATCTACAGCAAATCCACATCATAATTTATAAATCATCACCCAACAAATGGGTCACCACGTGTTGCTTATGCAGTTTGTACTGAATGCAATATAATTGAAAGTACTAGATTGCCTTCTCACTTATCGGCTCAGGCAGCAGAGTTGTTTGCCCTATCATGAGCTTTCATTTTAGGAACGGGAAAAAACATCACAGTGTACACTGACTCTCAATATGCATTTAATGGTTGTCACAACTTCAATGCGTTGTGGAAAAACAGAGGTTTCTTCACCTCAACAGGCAAACCTATTGCTCACAGAATTCTTATTATTAATTAGTGTGAATGCTGCTTCAGCATTCACAGTAGGCTACTGTTATCCTGTGTCTTTCTCTCCCACTAGAGCTGATAGCTCTCCCACTTATGTTATCTTCACTCTTTATTATTTTTTTTATTTCGCCCTTTTCTTCGGTTGCTATCTTCTTCCAGATGCTTTGGGCTAGAAACTCTGTTCAAAACTGTGTGTATTGTGGAATCATCTAGCTTTTGCTCTTCAAATTTTTTCAATTTTTTTGTCTCTTTTTTTCTCTTCTGGTGTTAACTTTCAGTTTTATGAACAATTTATATATTAATGTGACCACCTACAGGGTCACAGGGATCTGCTGGAGCCTGTCCCAGCTCTTTTTGGGTGAAAGGCAGGGGTACACCCTGGACAGGTCACCAGTCCATCACAGATTAGATTTCAGTTTAGTGAGAAATGTTTTTTCGCCACACCAGAAATTAAAAACGCGTTCCACTTTGCTTGCCGTAGCTACGGGAAGTGATAAGGGCCAACTCCTTGGACATCGTTGTTGCTGGAAGCAGAAACTCTCGGGGCACCTACCGTGAACATGGCAGCACATCTGAAAAAGCGAGTATATGAAGAGTTTTCCAAAGTTGTTCAGGTGAGCACATGAAACCTTCTTTTAGACTCACAACATAAGGGAGTATGTTTAAAGGCGAACTAGCCTGCTAACAATGCTAACAACAGCTAGCAGCTCAGCGCAGAACATGTCTGTGATCAATAAATGATCGATGATCGATGCAGTCAGTCGGCGTTAGCGTGAGCTAATTGTCACGGATTAGCTCTAATTAGGGATGGACCGGTTTAGAACCGGCTCCAAATTTTCCATTCACTCGGAATCGTAACAGTTATGCCTCCTTGCTTATCAACTCCTCTTATCGATGCCGTCGGGACCTCCACCGGTCCGCCGGTGAAAATGTCAAAGAAGGGAGTGATGGCGGAGAGGGAGCTGTGGCCCAAAGCCTCATTTCATGAGTAACTGTGAATAAAAGTGACAGCAGTGTTACTGTTAAATCGTCTGAGGAACCTTAAAACCTGATGAGGGTTGCAGCTCGGTACACCTTTTTGGGACTGAAAAATCAAATTATATTCTCTCATTTCATCCATTTGAGAAGCTGACACACAGCTCTGATACTGTCTGTACCAAATCCTACGCACCAAACAGTACACAGAGGAGGAACACCTGCAAGACCACCTGGAGCCTAAACACCAAAGGATGGGTGCTGGGTAGTAGTTTCGACTGACTGAAAAAACATCATTTTTCTGTGTTGTGCAGAATTGCATCATAGAACATCATCATCATAATGAAAAATACACACTTTGTAAGAGCTGTAAATTCAGTGTTTTCTAAACTGAACAAAATCAAAAACATAAAGGCACATTTTATTGTAGAAGAAATGCAGAATAAACAGAAGAGTCTGAAGAACAGAAAAGGAGAGATTAGGCACCACAAGGGAAGATGAGGATGCCTGTTTGTTTTTAAAATAAAATATTGATTGGTGACAGATTCCCCATGAAGAAATTCCTGCCAAGAAGCTCCGTTTGTCCAAACCCAGTAAGTCTGCAGCTCTGCACATTGACCTGTGTAAGACCACCAGCTCTACCGATGCCTTACAATACCTGCTGCAGTTTGCACGCAAGCCTGTGGAGGCGGAGAGCGTGGAGGGTGTGGTCAGGATCCTCTTGGAGCACTATTACAAGGTAAAGAATGATGGAGAATTTTAAAACTACAAACCATTAAAGGTCTCATGTAATTCTGGTCCCTAAGGGCCACTCTCCTGCTTGTTTTCCAACTACCTCTGCCCTACTCACCGCTGATTACCTGGATCAGATGTGTTTAGTCATTCCACATTCCACCTTCATTTGCATTGGCATCTCAAGGACCAGAATTACCCACCCCTGATCTAAGCTAAGTTGAAAAGACAGAACACCTCTGATGCTAACAATGTTTTTCTCCTCCAGGAAACTGATAACTCAGTGAGGCTGAAGATTGCTTCTCTGCTGGGTCTACTATCCAAAACACAGGGTTTCAGTCCTGACTGCATTGTAGATGACGCCATTAACGCACTCAGCAATGAGAGTAAGACACTTTAACACACAGTCTGAACTTTGGATTCATTTAGACACGTGCACATTTGATTCTCTGTTATCATCATTGCTACCCACTATGTGGCAATAAAAAGGCTTTTAATGTCTTCCCTCGGGGAGCATTGTAAATTGCAACAAGATCGCAGAATTATTTCTGGCAAACAATACAATTACTATTTTGATTTTTCATATTTATCTAAAATAAATGCCACTGCTGATTGACAAACTTAAACAGTTAAGAAAGTCAGTGTATTTCCTCTGTTCAACTGTGTCTGCAGAGTCTCATCAGGTCCTCGCCCAGCTGCTAGACACTCTGCTTATTTTTGGTACACAACTACCTGACAGTCCTGCAGTCAGACAGACGCTGGTAGACGTGGCCTGGAAGGTGACACACACATTCACATATAATCTATATACAATACTCACCATTGTCTTGTTCACACGAAGCAGCAAATCTCTTCTGTGCTTTTCTCTGTATTGCCCTCAGCATTTGTCCGATACATACTTTGGAGTGAGGAACAAGTGTCTACAGCTGCTGGGATGCCTCGGCATGGTGGACACGTCTCTGCACAAGGATGAGGGGCTGGGCACATCGACGGGTGTGGGCCGGTTCATACTATAATTAAATAGCTAACAATTTCTCTTACAGGCTCAATAAAATATATCTAGCTTTCTATCTATGTAAAAGGTGCTTCTGATTAGATATATGTGCATTCTTTTTAAATACTATCCTCAAACGTGTCTTTACACATTTACAATGTAGGGAGGGAAATAGGTAAAATGATCTTCAAGAACTTGTATTCTGTTTTTCTGATTTTTTTTTTTTTTTTTTGGTCACTAGTCTGTGCTTGTTTTGGGACACAACTGTTTTTTTTTTTTTGTGGATTATTTTAACTGTAACTGTACATCTGAGCTGAAATTAACTCACAAACGTTCTTCTGAAATCTTGAATTTGTTATTGCCCTTTCAGTTATTGGATGATATTTTTGTTGCATTATTTTGCATGTTGCTTGGTGCTCTAGGAGGAGTGAGGGATGTCCAGAGTATCATCAGTGACTACTTTGCAGACCAAGACCCCAGAGTCCGCACTGCAGCTATCAAAGCCATGGTAGGACACTGCCAACACCTGCAAAGGATTAAGAAACCAAACCACAGTCACACTTGTGTATTTAAGGACCACACACAATAGAAAACTCATTCCACTGTCACTTTCAGTGATGATTTTTATGTAACTCAGCTGATTGTGTGTGATCCTACATGTTTTCCAGCTGCAGCTGCATGAGAGAGGAATGAAAATTCATCAGATCATTTATGACCAGGTAAAAAACCTGTTTATATTTCGTAGAACCTGCCAAAATGCTGAAAGACCAATTTCCTTGTGGGAGGACAATAATAAAATAATGATAACAGCAAAGCTAGGAATAATTATCCTCTGGTACTGGTGGCCATAGCAGACAACCACAACTACAGTGTCTGTTGTCTGTGTCTGTCTGTGTTTGTCTGTAGGCCTGCAGGTTGCTGTCAGATGATTATGAGCAGGTCCGTTCTGCAGCGGTACAGATGGTTTGGGTACTGAGCCAGTTGTACCCAGAAAGGTGAGAAGATTAATATGTATGAGGAAAGGGGAGGGCACTCCGCTCAGCTCAGGGGAGCTCAGTCCATGATGGGGAGTCATCAGGCAGTCTAGACCTATAGCAGCATAACTAAGGGCTGGTTCAGGGTCACCTGAATGAATTAAATGCAGTGCTGAGACTATTATTTAAAAAAAACATCTACATGAA
Source organism: Mastacembelus armatus (assembly GCF_900324485.2). Classification (NCBI taxonomy): domain Eukaryota; kingdom Metazoa; phylum Chordata; class Actinopteri; order Synbranchiformes; family Mastacembelidae; genus Mastacembelus; species Mastacembelus armatus. The sequence goes on from NC_046645.1 coordinate 27,432,518, forward strand.
TGTAGATGTCAAATAAAATTTGAATTTAATGTTAAAATCTCCCACTATAATGACTTTATCTGTACTAAGCACTAAATCAGACAGGAAGTCTGGAAATTCAGTGAAAGACTGCGTAAGGGACAGGTGGACGGTACACAATGACAAATAGAACTGGTTTTTATGTTTTCCATGAAAGAGATCTGGGCCGGTATTCACACATTTCCTGAGCCTAAAAGTTGCTCCTAGTGACAAAATTCTAAGAAAATTCTTAGAATTATGACGTTTTCTTAGAATTTCCCCTTAAATTTAGGATTAAATCTTAGTAAAGATAAAAATGATCCACAAAACATCTCAGCCCTAAAAACAGCTCCTAAGGAAAAAACTGAGTAGACAGGAGGACTTTTAAGAGGCTTAAGAGTTTCTTTAGCAGAGGACAAAATGGCGGAAAGAAGAAATATTCTCCAAACACTGAACGATGGTGTGTTAATTAAACGCTACAGATTGGGTTGTGATGGGATAATGTTTTTGGTCAAACTTATTAGAGATGTGCTCACATCTCCCACCCAACGTAGTAATGCCATAACACCAGAAATGAAAGAGCACAGCACTGAGGTAAAAATGCAACAGTAGTGATGACCTGTGTCTGTCACAACCTTCTATCAGCAGAGTGATCACACAAATTATTGAACCGTTTTCACAGCCTCATATAGTGACTGAAATCTTCTGGTGTCAGTCTCTTCTGGCCAATGTGGTTTTCTTGTTCTTTTACTTCCTTCCATCTCTCTTGGATTGTTGACTACATACCATCTAAAAGTGCAACTTAAGCAGACTGTTCTGCAGTCATGTAAATTGGTAAGAGGTGAGCCATGTTGCTCCCATCAATCTCAAATAGATTACAACTAATAAAATCAGTATGGTAAATAAATGTAAGCACTTAAATATAATAACTACTGCGTGGAAATTGGTAGACACATTTTAAACTGTTTTAATTAACTTTAAGATATTTAGCCTGTAACAGAAACTTTGCACAAAGTAGCCTGTATTCATTTTTATACAGTTTCTTATACACTTATAATACAAACATTGTATGATTTGACTGTCCATTCTATTATCATTTATTCATTTTTCACAGAGTGCATTTTAAGATCTTTACAGATAGTTTTTGATCAACCAATCACAGTCCTTGAAATGCTGTGTCATCCCTAGCAACTGGGTCAACTACACCTCCTCACTAAGATAAAGGTTTTTATACTTTCCTTACTCAGAGCTGCTTTGAGAAGTTTCCTAAATCACTCTTAGTCTAGGACTCCCAGCTAGGACTTTTTAGACTAAGATAGGAGCCCTCTCAGAGGATTCTAACAAACTTTGTGAATTATGAAATTATTAAGACAATTATTGTTTTGGCAAAGTTACACACTGACTTAACATTAATTTTAGTGACCTCCTATTGGCGTAATCGGGTGTCATTGCTGCTGTTGGCTGTATGAATTGGTGAATGGACAAATAGTGTAAAAGCACTTTGAGTACACTTAAGTGTAGAAAAGTGCTATGCAAGTATAAGACCATTACTACATTATAAATTTCCATGTTGTCATTAACTGGTTGGCTGCACCAGTTTGTAGACTGACAGGACTTCACCATTCACGGTTCTCTTGTCCAATCAGCATTGTGCCCATCCCGTCATCTAATGAGGAGATCCGACTGGTTGATGATGCATTTGGGAAGATCAGTCACATGGTTAGTGATGGCTCCTGGATGGTCCGGGTGCAGGCAGCCAAAACACTGGTGAGTGAACAGAATTGGACCAACATAAATACTATTTAGTTATTTTCCACCCTGTAAGCTTTTAATTGCCAGCAAGCTGCAGAATTTTTCTTACCCTTATTTAAATTGAAATATTGAAAGTCACATATAAACAAAATTTTAAAAAAGTTAAATGTACATATTCTACGTATGTCAAGGCAGTTTGTCACTATAGGTCACTAAGATTAAATGTATTTATTATTTAGAGCACTTTTAGAGCATATTGCTTAAATCTTGTTTGCACAAAGAAAATAGATTTACTTTAACTGCAAATGAACCAATTTACTAGGGTGATTCTTCTCATATCAGCTGAGTCAAAAGATTTTTTTTTTTATCCCTTGCATTTTGCATCAAATAGTTTAAAAATACCTTAGTACAATGACAACTACCAGAACAGCTGTTAGCAATTTCATTATTAATCCTTGCCAACTTTGGTTTGCCGTGCAAACTAAACATACACTTCAGTGCTTTATACACAGGTTGCTGGCAATTAGAAATTATTGAGAGTCCTCTCTTAATATTATGATAATTATTTGTGTGCACTGTTAGACATTATAAAATAGGCTGCAGAATTCTCTCACATCATGCAGTTTTTATTATTAAGGGAAAACAAAATCCAAAACTACATGGCCGTCTATCCATCCATCCATACCCGCTTTTTCCTGAAAGCCAGGGTCACGGGGATCTGCTGGAGCCTATCCCAGCTCTCTCTCGGGTGAAAAGCAAGGGTACACCCTGGACAGGTCACCAGTCCATCACAGGGCCACATAGAGACACACAAAGACAAACAACCTCACACACTCACACTCCTACGGGCAATTTAGATTCACCAATCAACCTAACATGCATGTTTTTGGACTGTGGGAGCAAACCGGAGTACCCAGAGTAAACCCACTCAAGCACAGGGAGAACATGCAAACTCCACACAGAAAGGCCGGGATGCGAACCCACGACCTTCTTGTTGTGAGACAACAGTGCTAACCACTCAACCCCCCCCAAAGTGAAGTAGACCAAAAGGTCCTCCAAAGCTAGACATCATGTTGAGATCCAAAAAAATTCAAAAACAAATGAGAGAGAAAGTAATTGAGATCTATCAGTCTCGAAAAGGTTATAAAGCCATTTCTAAAGCTTTGGGACTGCAGCGAACCACAGTGAGCCATTATCTACAAATGGTGAAAACATGGAACAGTGGAGAACCTTCTCAGGAGTGGCCAGCTGACCAAAATTACCCCAAGAGCGCAGCGACAACTCATCCAAGAGGTCACAAAAGACCCCACAACAACATCCAAAGAACTGCAGGCCTCACTTGCCTCAGTTCAGGTCACTGTTCATGACTCCACCATAAGAAAGAGACTGGGCAAAAATGGGCATGGCAGAGTTCCAAGACGATGGGCAAATAGTGTAAAAGCACTTTGCTGCTGAGCAAAAAGAACATAAAGGCTTGTTTCAGTTTTGCCAGAAAACATATTAATGATCCCCAAGACTTTTGGGAAAATACTCTGTGGACTGACGAGACAAAAAGGTGTGTGTCCCATTACATCTGGCGTAAAAGTAACACTGCATTTCAGAAAAAGAACATCATACCAACATAAAATATGGTGGTGGCAGTGTGATGGTTTGGGACTGTTGTGCTGCTTCAGGACCTGGAAGACTTGCTGTGATAAATGGAACCATGAATTCTGCTCTATCCACTCACCCCAACCGGTCGAGGCAGATGGCCGCCCAAACTGAGCCGGCTCTGCTGGAGGTTTTTTCTTCTGTTAAAGGGAGTTTTTCCTCTCCACTGTTGCCAAGTGCTTGCTCATAAGATTTTTTGGGTTTTTAGTTTTAGTTTTTGTAAAGTGCCTTTGTATTGTGATTTGGTGCTATACAAATAAAATTGAATTATATTGACTTTTTCCCACCACCGTATATCTGATAAAAGGCCATTAGTTTAACAGATGTATAAGACAGCACACACATATTCTGTGTCTGAAACACACAACATTCAACATGAAACTTGTGTGCCAGGGTTCGATGCTGCAGGTCAGTCATCACTTTCTGGAGCAAACTTTGGATAAGAAGCTGATGTCAGATCTCCGGGTGAGTAATTGATCACCAGATATCTTCATTTTCATTCAAGATCCTTGAGTGAAATATGAAATTATGTGTGAACTAGTTTACCTTTTCCTTTTTTTTTTTTTTTTTGCAATCAGAGGAAGCGTACAGCACATGAACGGGCCAAGGAGCTCTTTGCATCTGGAGAGTTTTCCTCTGGCAGGAAGTGGGCTGATGACACCCCCAAAGAGAAACTGGACACCAACACTGTGAACCTTATTGCCTCAGGGGCCTGCGGTGCCTTCGTTCACGGCCTGGAGGACGAGATGTTTGGTACAGGAAACAGTTCCTCTGCAAAAAACTCAATCTAGATGTAAACTGAAATGTTGAACAGATGTTCAGAAGACTCAAACTCACAATGTTACTGATGTCACATTTAGATATTTAATAGTGCTTTTTGTAGAGTCATGTAAGTGCCCAAAGATATATCTGTGTCTACAGTGGTGGAATTCAGTATATTGAAGAACTGTACTTCAATTTCTACAACTGCACTGAATTAATTCTGCTATATCTGACTATATATTCTTTTTAGTGCTGCGTTACATTTCTACTTCACTACATTTCAGATGCACTTTTGCTCGACTCCATTTACCAGTACAATTTCCTCCCCTCTATTCAGTGAAACGAATGTCTTCAAATGTAGTGATTCAGAATTTGAATCTTTCTGATTAGTGGAAATATTAATCATTCCTGCATTCAAATAACATAAAAAACTTAAGTTAGCAGAAAAAATGGGGGAAATAGAACTGTTACAAACATATGATAATCTTATAGAATATGATGCACTGATGCCCAATAGTTTAGAAAGTAGTTAATTCTACTGCAAAAACCAACTGCTGTCTTAAAGTATAAGATATACGTTCATTTACCAGTAATATATGATAATAAAACACTGAGGAACGTTTCCTAGTAGTTTTACTTTTGATAATTTAAGTACTTTTTAATAATACTTTTATTTTACTTTAGTCAGATTTTAAAAACAAGACTTATTGGTGTAGAGTATCTTTACAGTGCTGTACTACGACTATTACTTCTTCCATCCATATGAAACGTTGTTTTTGTTTCCAAATTATAATCTTGACAGAATTTTTTCCATTTAGTCAAACTATTTTTATGGCTTTTAACCTTATGTTTTTATGATTCACGGTTTTATAGTGTCAACTACAAACAAACTACAAATTAAATGTAACATCTAAGAAAGACAAGAAATTAATTTTCTTTGCCCTTTACTCGCTTTCTACGCTATCTTCAACTCAATTTGTTTTGTTGTCTTTTATTGTCATGCTCTCTAAATCAGTTCTATCTTTGAAACAATTTCAGAGGTCCGTATCGCGGCCGTGGAGGCGTTATGCCAGCTTGCCCGGTCATCTCCAAGCTTCGCTGAAAAGTGTTTGGACTTCCTGGTCGACATGTTCAACGATGAGATTGAGGAAGTGAGGCTGCAGTCTATCCATGTGCTGAGAGAAATCTCTACCCACATAACACTGAGAGAGGACCAGCTGGACACTGTGCTGGCTGTGTTAGAGGTACACACACACACACACACACACACACACACAGAGATTCATGTGTAAGTACACACTGTCTGTCTCCAGGACTCATCTCGTGACATCAGAGAAGCTCTCCATGAATTACTGTGTTACACCAACGTCTCCACCAAAGAGTGTATCCAGCTGGCTCTGCTAGAGCTGCTGAAGAATCTCAACAAGTATCCCACCGACCGCATCTCTGTCTGGAAGTAAGGCACTTAGTTGTTAAGGTTAGGGTACGGGGGCTACAGTGTGCATTATGTCAATGAGTATTGTCACAACTTCAGGTTTTCACACATATCAAACCAGAAGAAACAAGAAATGAGCATTGATTCAGCATCTCAAATAGCCTGTTAATTGAGCAGTTATACTTCACTTAGGGTTGGTAAAATTCATGGTTGTTCTGGGGTACAGCAGTCAAAAATAACTGTCAGTGATTTGTTGATGTCAGAATCAAAGGCTTAGGCACAGTAGTAAGGCAAAGCAAGTTTATTTGTACAGCACACCTTTACACTAAGGCAGCTGTTTTTATACAAAGCAAAAAAGAACAGAAATCTCCATTATGAAAACAAAGCTACATGAAAAATAATCTGATATAGATAAACTAAAAGATGTAAGATAAAGTATATCAAAGTACAGGTGTCAAGTTTTAATTTTAAATAGTATATAAATCTCAAAATTTAAAGTGGCATATTAATTCAAAGCAGTGGAAAAAAGAGCTGTCTTCAGCTTAGATTCAGAGCCCTGATGTTTTGAAAGGAATACAAAGCTGTAATAATGGCACTTTAGGTTATTTTTCATTTATAACTTCAGTTTGAACATTACAAATCCTCACATTGTCTTATAAATTTCAAACTATGTGATGGTTCAAAGATTAAATACCAACACTGATGCTGCTTTCATTAGTTGTCAAACGGTGGCCATTATGAAGTTGCATTTTCATGTGACCAGTCAGCGCTCGGCTTGACAGTGACACTGTACTACTACTGTACAACTATACTCAACAGCTCTGCCTATATAAAAAAAAAAAATGTTTATGATTATTATCAGGGTTCAGGTTAAAAGAAACTGGTTAGAAACCTCCTATTGATGACTGAGTGGTTTTAATTCCTGCGCCCCACCAGGTGTCTGAAGTTCTTGGGATCCCGCCACCCAACTCTGGTCTTGCCACTGGTTCCTGAACTTCTCAGCACACATCCTTATTTTGATACACCAGAACCCGACATGGATGATCCAGCCTGTATCCTTCACACACCTGGAGATATCTTAGCCCTAATCCTATGTTAACAGACAAAACCAAAACCTGACCACTGGGCTTTTTTGTGTTTATGTCATGTAGGAGTTACTTTTACTAGTTTTCTTTTCCTGAATTGACATTATGGCCACATATTTCCATAATGAGCTTCAGCCTGTAAATACAAAAAACATGCATACACAATACATCTGTTTTTTGGCAGATCAGCAATGAATCTTTTTCTTTGTGGGCAGCAGAATAAAGTATGAATAATGATAATCATGACACAGCCAAGATGTAAATCCAAGTTTTATAAAGCAAATGTTGGACCCATCACTTAAGTTTCTAATAATTTAGTCATTTTGATACTGAGAGAAGTTTGTAGGCAAAAGTGGAAAAAATATTTTAAGGATATACTGTACATGGCTATAAATAATGAATCTCAGTATCTGGATGAATAAACAAAACAGTTATAGCTGTGAATGTTGTCAGAAAAGTTTCTTCAAATGTCACCCACTAGCATGATAAATAACCTCTGGTTGTTAGTTACAGTTGAACTGTCAGGGGCAGAGGAAAACATACCTTTTGGTCTTGTTCTTTCTTGACTCTGGTTGTTGATCTCAGACATTGCAGTCCTCGTGTTGGTTTTCAATGCTGCCAAGTCGTGTCCCACCATGCCAGCACTGTTCTCTGATCACACCTTCAGACACTACGCCTACCTGAGGGACAGTCTGTCACACCTCGTACCACCACTAAGAGTGAGAACTAAAATACTATTATTCCAAACAAGGTCATCAGTCATTTTGTTGCAGTCAATATTTATGATATAATATTTTTAAATGCATTTTTTTACATTCTGGATTCATTGTGGCAGATGTGAAGTTTCATTGATTAAACTGTGTCCAACTAAAGCAAGTTTGATTAATCTGATTTATCTAATCTAAATTAGATCATTTGTGTTTAGAAACTAATGCGGTTAACTGATTAATCATCTTAATGTTCAAAAATAGACCAGCCACAACTGAATGTTTTCATTGTGAAGAGGATTTTCATGTGCTGTGCCATAAATCCTTTCGCAGAAAATACTTCCCTATAAATTAAGCAGCTTGAAAATGTTGGGAACCACACTGATGTTGATGCCACAAACTGTGGAAGTAAACAGTTTCTTTCCTTTGTGTTTTCAGGGTAACAAGTCCAAACACCACAGATGCTCAGGTTACAATCACAGAAGAATCTGGCACAGAAGAGCTATTCCTCACAGTTGATAGGCTGTAATGAGATTATGCGTTTTCACTAGAAAAAGAATCTACCAAAACCAATACTTTTTTTTTTTAAGTTGTTCCAACATTAAAAACTGGAGGTTCAGTCCCATAATTCTTCAGACAGCAACCACATTTAGTGGAATGTGTTTTCCAGTATTAATGGTAGCAACCATTAGTTCTTGTTTAGACTGACTCTACACAAACAGTAGTTGTCTCCAGGCTTGTTTGATCACTCATAAACATTCTAACTATTCTCTCTCAGTTGCCAGGCAGGAAGCAGGTATACGGACTGGACTCAGAGGACTCAGGCTGTGGTTCAGTATCTGTGGAATCATCTCAGCTCTTTCTCCAACAAAGTCTGAACAGGGTCAGCACAATCCAGAACCTGGAAGCTCCTGAAGCCCAGGACCTGCTGGACTTCACTATAAGGTACACATACATACATGCAGGAAGCCCTGCCTTCGTTTATTCATTCTTCCACTTTTTCCCTGGCTGGTGATATTCACTTTTTAACATTTCTTTAATGAAGGAGCTGCTTTTTATGTCTCAGATTTAGGCTTTGTCTCTGTCCAGTACTTTAACATACATGATGTCCTCTTTTCCTTTCGGCTGCTCCCTTCAGGGGTCACCACAGCGAATCATCTGCCTCCATTTAACCCTATCCTCTGTATCCTTCACACCTACACCAACTATCCTCATGTCCTCCTTCACTACATCCAAGAACCTCCTCTTTGGTCTTCCTCTAGGCCTCCTTCCTGGCAGCTCTAACCTCAGCATCCTTTTACCAATGTATTCACTGTCCCTCCTCTGAACATGTCCAAACCATCTCAATCTGGATTCCCTGGCTTTTTCTCCAAAACATCTAACATGAGCTGTCCCTCTGATGTACTCATTCCTGATCCTATCCATCCTCGTCACTCCCAGAGAGAACCTCAACGTCTTCAGCTCTGCTACCTCCAGCTCTGCCTCCTGTCTTTTTCTCTTTACTTTTTTATGTTTCTTATCCACTTTGTTGTACTCCACTCTGTTTTAGTTTTATAAATCAGGGGCAGCACGGTGGTTAGCACTGTTGCTTCACAGCAAGAAGGTTCCTGGTTCAACACCTGCCAGGGACCTTTCTGTGTGGAGTTTGCATGTTCTCCCTGTGCTTCTGCGGGTTTTCTCCAGGTACTCCAGTTTCCTCCCACAGTCCAAAAACATGTATGTCAGGTTGATTGGTGACTAAATTCAGTTCAATTCAATTCAATTTTATTTGTATAGCGCCAAATCACAATACAAAGCACTTGGCGACAGTGGAGAGGAAAAACTCTAGGGTAGGGGAGCTCAGTGCACCGATGGTCCTCGGGCAGTCTAGGCCTATAGCAGCATAACTAAGGGATGGTTCAGGGTTGCCTGAAGCCAGCCCCAACTATATGCTTTGTCAAAGAGGAAGGTTTTAAGTCTAGCCTTAAAAGTACAGAGAGTGTCTGCCTCCTGAACCCAGGCTGAGAGCTGCTTCCACAGGAGAGGAGCTTGATAACTAAAGGCTCTGCCTCCCAGTCTGCTTTTGGAAACTCTGGGAACCACAAGTAGACCTGCACTCTGAGAGCGAAGTGGTCGATTGGGATAATATGGTACTATGAGGTCTTTAAGGTATGAAGGAGCTTGATTATGAAGGGATTTGTATGTGAGAAGAAGGATTTTAAATTCTATTCTATATTTTACAGGGAGCCAATGAAGAGAAGCCAATATAGGAGAAATATGATCTCTCTTGCTAGTTCCTGTCAGGACTCTGACTGTGGCATTCTGGATTAATTGGAGGGTTTTTATGGAGATATTGGGACATCCAGATAGTAATGAGTTACAGTAATCTAGCCTTGAGGTAACAAATGCATGGACTAGTTTTTCTGCATCATTTTGAGACAGGATGTTCCTAATTTTGGAAATGTTGCGCAGGTGAAAGAATGCAGTTCTAGTGATTTGTTTTATGTGTGAGTTAAAGGACATGTCCTGGTCATAAATAACTCCAAGGTTTTTTACAGTAGTGCTGGAGGCCAGGGTTATGCCATCTAGAGTAGCTATAATTTTAGAAAAGTTATTTCTGATATTTTTTGGCCCAAATATAATGACTTCTGTTTTCTCTGAGTTTAAAAGTAAAAAGTTACTGGTCATCCAGGCCTTTATGTCAGTTAGACAGGCTTGAAGTCTGGTTAACTGGTTTGTGTTAACAGGTTTAATAGATAGATATAACTGAGTGTCATCTGCATAGCAGTGGTAATTAATAGAGTGCTTCCTAATGACATATCCTAAAGGAAGCATGTACAGGGTGAACAGAATTGGTCCTAGCACAGAGCCTTGTGGAACTCCATAACTAAGTTTTGTTCGTGTGGAAGGTTCATCATGGACATGAACAAACTGGAATCTGTCCAATAAATAGGATTGAAACCATTTTAACGCTGTTCCTCTGATACCAGTCACATGCTTCAGTCTCTGTAATAAGATGTTGTGGTCAATGGTGTCGAATGCTGCACTAAGGTCTAGGAGGACAAGTATAGAAACAAGTCCAAGGCTAAGAGAAGATCTTTGGTAACTTTTAACAGTGCTGTTTCTGTACTATGATGTGCTCTAATTGATTGAAAATCTTCAAATAGTTCATTCCTGTGTAAGTGGTCTGATAGCTACTTAGTAACAGCTTTTTCTAGGATTTTAGAAATAAATGGCAGGTTGGATATTGGTCTATAATTAGCCAAGAGTCCTGGATCAAGACTAGGCTTTTTGAGTAAAGGTTTGATTACTGCAGTCTTAAAGGCCTGTGGTATGTAGCCTAATACTAGAGATAAATTTACCAAGTCTAATAAAGATGAGTTCATTAATGGCAGGGTGTCTTTAAGCAGTCTAGTCGGGATGGAGTCTAAGAGACACGTTAAATTGCCCATATGAGTGTGAGTGTGTGAGATTGTTTGTCTCTGTGTGGCCCTGTGATGGACTGGTGACCTGTCCAGGGTGTACCCCTGCCTTTCATCCAAAGAGAACTGGGATAGGCTCCAGCTCCCTGTGACCCTGGTTAGGAATAAGAGGGTATAGATAACAGGCTGCCGATGCACTGATCCGTCTGTCAATCTCATATTCTGTCCTTCCCTCACTCATGAACTAGATCCCAAAATACTTGAATTACTTGAGGAAAATACTTGAGATTCTCTCCTCTGACCTGGAGATGGCAGGCCACCTTTTTCTGGTTTAGAACAATAACAAGCACCCTTTGTGCAATTAAACACTTACAATCTCAAATGATCCCAAACAGTAGACAACATAAAACTTTAAAACAGTAGAATAATAAAAATCCTCCATCAGGAGAACAACATAACACATTCATTATCCATCCATTAGGAAAACCACCATTTATACATTGATCAAAGATATTATATTATTTGATATTTATTATGCTCTGACATTGTCAATTTTTGTTGTTGTTTTAAGTTTAAGTTCCATGAACGATCATCTGTAATTCCATTACTTTTCCTGATGGTTTAGCTTTTTCCTGCTGGCGTCATTTAAGTATTAGATTGTGACACTTGAGTAGCTATTGGTATTGATGTCATCATTTCGGTCAGTCGTGTTTATTCGGTATAAGGGTGAATCTAACTGATGAAGTGTGGAATGCGCCACTGTGATTTGGGCAGATGATGAAAAGGTTGTTTATGTCTTTGTCCTCCTGTCTGTCAGAGACCTGCAGCGGCTGGGGGAGCTGCAGACAGAGCTGGCTGGAGCGGCGGATTTCTGTGCCACATACCTGCGGTGCCAGTTGCTGCTCATGAAGGTATGCGATAGTGTGTAACTACATACTGCAGTGAGTTTTTAGGAATAAGCCACACAGAGGAATTTTTGGTAATTAAATTCCAAAAAAGTGAAGTAACTTCATTAGGCACAGACTGGAGGCAGGGCAGATTCTCCAGGGTTAGATGTTGCTAGTTGTGAGAGTTGAGCTGACAGGTGGTTGGTTATTGGAAGCCTTGGACAGTATCACCGGACACCATGGAGGTTATGGTGGTGATGGGGAGAAGGAGGGTTGTGCAGTCTGATGGTCTGAAAGACAAGCTGTCAGAATTGCAGATATATTTAAAGAACAGCAGGTAATGATTGATTGGATCAAGGAACCAATCAGAGAGCTCATTGGTCAGTCAGAATTGAAGTTGGAGGGAAGGAGTACATGACCCACATTAATCCTCTCAGGTTGGAGATTGTGAGGTGAGAAATCTTTACTGAAAACTTTCACCTAAGTTGAGTCTTCATGTCTTACCTGCTTTCCTTGTTTTCTCAGGCTTTGCAGGAGAAGCTGTGGAACATGGCCGTTCCTCTCTGCCTCAAGCAGAATGTCACAGCCACAGCAGCAACTCAACAGGTCAGTGCAGGTCGTTATTAGCATACCTGTGAGGGCATTCATGGTGCAGTTGGTCTGTTAAAATGTATGTGATTGTGTTTGCAGATCTTGGAGGAAACCTACAAGCTTGAGTTTTTGTACAGTGGTTTGGAAAGCAGACAGGTGGCCACTATACATCATGTTCGCCTCCAGGCCAAAGCTTTGCAGCTTATCCTGACAGCTCGCACCAGGCAGGGGTCTGTGTTCACACACATATAAAAATACTTTGACCATGTCCATTTGGCTTTGTGTGGACACATGTCTGGATACATATAGCACAAAATCTTTACAGATGTTTATTAGTTTGTCATTTCTCTTCAGGTTGGATCATCTTATCAGCAGCTGTGAGAAGTTCCTGCAGGAGGTTGAGTCTTTTCAGAGGTAAGGGCTTTATCTGTGTGTGTGGTTCTTTAAGAATTAACACAGCCGAGCTTTACTACGAGTCAGAACAACCCCATTTTCCCCATACAATCATGGCTCGTCTGGGACTGAGTTATATACATCAGCTAAGTTTCCTACTTGAGGCAAAATAAAATTAGAAAAACTAAATTTTATTTTAATTGACAGTTTTTTGTTTTTTTGTTACACTAGTGTAAAATTAAGTTTTTAAACTTTTTTTTAAAATAAAAGAAAAAATTAGAAAATGTAGGTATTTTTCATTTTGTATTGAGATATTTGAGAAGGTGGTATCTTAGTGCCAGCTCTGCTTGCATGTGATTGGTGTGTGTAAGTGCAGCTCAAGTTTACAAAGCGTGTGGCTGCGTTTTTTATTTGCACATGGTTTAAAAAGTCTGCATGTAGGAAGTTTTTGTGGCAGAATTTCCATATTCCACAATGTTGGTTCAAATTGATTTGCCAAGCCAATAATACTAAGCTAATTTGCCTTAATGTGCTAGGTTTTTGTTCCTTCCATGTTTTCCGGCTGTTTCTCAGGCTGTTTCTGACAGAGCTGCCTCACCTGCAAGACAGCTTTGTGGATAAGCTGTTGGAGCTGATGCCCCGGCTGTCATCCTGTAAACCAGTAGAGATGGTGAAGATCCTCCAGACCACCCTGAGGCAGAGCAGGCTTCTCCAGCTCCGACTGCCTGAACAGGTACAATTGATGATGAATCAAACCAATTGATCAAACAAATTGATGATGAATCAAAAATCAACTTCCTGTATTGCTAGTCGACCATAAAGAAACTTCCTCACCAAACAGATCTTCTACCCAACCACACGGATGTGTGATTTGATAAAATGTACTTTTTGTTATTGGTTCACAGATCCATCGGGCGACAGCTACCATCATAGAGCCAACCGGGGAGTCAGACAACCCCCTTAGATTCACATCTGGGTTGGTGGTGGCGCTAGACATTGATGCAACGCTGGAAAATGTTCAGGACCCCCAGAACAGTGTGAAAGTGCAGGTTAGGTTAAGAATTGCAGTCTTTTGTATTCCTTTGTAGGCCAGGCTGATCAGTGTTTCAGTGTTCAGGCTTTTATTTGTGTAATAACGACATGTCCTTTCATTACTGTATTTCCTCACTTATTTGCTCTGGATATGAACAGTGATGTAATCAACTGTTGTTTGTGTGTCAAACGTCCCAGGTTCTGTACCCAGACGGCCAGAGTCATGTGATCCACCCTAAACCTGGAGACTTCAGAAAGCCTGGACCTGACAGACACAGGCTCATCACACAGGTTTACCTCTCACACACTGCCTGGACAGGTCAGTATGACAGAATCGCAGTGCAGTGTGGAGTTTGCATGTTGTCCCTGTGTCTGTGTGGGTTTTCTCCTTCCACAGTCCAAACACATGCAGGCTAGGATTAGGGTCTGAACCCTGGTGCAGGTTCAGTTGGTTGGCGACTCTAAATTGCCCGTTGGTTACTGATGGGCAAATGATACCGAGGCTTCGGAGCTTGTGTCACTCTTCCTGAAGCGGAGTGATTCGAAACACTGTGTCGAGGCTTGTATCAAAACACCAGTGTCACGTAACTGATGACGTTGGAAGCTTCGAACGTCATCACTGTTTCGCTTCGCGCTTCATTGCTTCAAAATGTTTCAAAGCTTTTCATTGGCTCATAGTCTTTCAGTGTGTGTCATTGGCTCATGGCGTTTCAATGCATTCTGAGGCAATGACAGCTTGACAGGTTTGACAGATTTGAGTGGTTTGGTGCCATACCAGCTATATAACATGCATCATTCTGCTTCAGGATTTGGAGAGTGAGAGTGAGAGTATTTTGGCAAGTTTCACGGCGAGTCCCACCAATAAGCGACGTTCTAAAGTTTGGGATCATTTTGATTTCAAGAGGTCTGAACTTTTATTGCTGTCATGGGATTGAAACAGTGCCGGTGCTTCATTCGTGCTTTCGAGGTTGCTATTGCTTCAGTTGTCCACCAGATGTCACCGTCACTGAAGTCTCGAAGCTTTGAATCTTTTTCGGCACAATTGTCAGGAAAGCCTCAGTGCTTCATGAGGCTTCACTTGCCCATCACTACCGTTGGTGTGAATGTGTGTGTCTCTTTGTGTCAGCGCACTCATGGGTAATTTAGTCACCAACCAACCTGACATACATGTTTTTGCAAACAGTGCTAACCACTGATTTGCCTTGCTGCCTCCATCAGAAACAATTTTATATATAAAATATAATAGTTTTTTCACTCTATTTTTAATTATTGCAGTCCTGTAGTTTCTGTCTGCACATTAAAATTACACACCTGTTTCACCACACCTTTTTACTAATAGGCAAAGCTACTTCATATCAAACTATCTAACTTTTACTTCACTGTTTCTACCCTCTGCTATCTCTCAGAGCCATCTCAGATTGAAGTGCGCCTCCTGCTGGCCTACAGCTCCTCCTCAGCCTCCTTCTCCTCCACCTGCTTAGCTACCAAGTTAGGATGGAGTGACAGCAATGACACCATTCCACCACCAGAGACCTCCATTGAGGGAACCATCCCATTCAGCAAGCCTGTCAAAGTCTATATCATGCCCAAACCTGCCCGGCGCTGACCAATCCCACAACAAAGGAAAGACTTTTACTCTTTTCAGTTTTTGCCTATGAGACTCTACAGGGTTGTTTTTTCCTGTACAGTTACTTCTTAAGATCAACTCATAATAGACATGATTATTTCTTTCCAGTTTTATTTTGTGAAGCAAACAACCAGAAATCTTTCCAAAGAAAAATATACTGTCCTGAACATCCATTTATTACTGAAAATTGATCACTGTAGTTTAAAATTACACAACTTTGGCCTCTAAACTCAAATGTACTTTTAATAAATCTTCACTTTTAACATACAGTAACCTTTGTAATTATGTAGATTATGGATAAAATTCCTCCGTTTTGACACAAGTTAAAATCGACAGATCATATCTCTTTATAAACACACCTGTTTTCAAATATACAAAGGTCTTCTGAAGTTTTGTCTGAGTTCACTGATATTCAGTCTGAAGTTGCAAAGAGCTTGTCCATAGCACACCTAGCACACCCTAGGCTGAAGTAAGGACTTGAGCCAGATTAGCAGTGTTGTAATGAGGATGTTTCCATCTGACCCTGCATCACTAGGTGGGAGTCAGTCTGAGAAAACCTTTCCAGCTGTACTGAAGGTAAACCTGGGCTGCACACTTTCCCACATCTTGTGCATGTCATGGCAAAGCAAGGGTGACATCAGCATGTAGAGTGGAAGACTCCACCCACCTTGGCCCCCTGGCTCACCAGTTTGTTGTATTCAGCAACAGCCTTCTCTGTCTGCAAGACTCTGACATCAACACCTCTCTGCTTCACAAAGTCCAGAGTGGTGGAAGGAACCTGAGAAAACATTACACAAACCGACTTAAACCAATGTCCACGCAGATGATGTTTCACGTGCATACCACATATCCCACATCAACTGGGATTTGAAACTGCCTCAATTTTCATGGCAAATGTTATTTAAAAATAATGGAACTTTATTATTGAGGTTAAATTAATACAGCGGTGATCGGTATTTTATATGTAGCTCTGTTTTACCTGCAGAGCTTCATTCATGCCTCTGCCAATTAACAGCAGGTCTATTCTCTTCTTCAGTACCTCTTCCAGATCAGCAGGTTGTACCCCTGGGTAATGCTGGGGTGGGAGAAGTGAATTCATGTGTGAACACTTACAACTAAAACCACAGCATGCTATGATAGGTCCTGCTGCTGCAGATCATATTTCAGTTCATGTTTTGTTGCTATGATTATGCATTCTTGTGTGTGTGTGTGTGTGTGTGTGTGTACTATATATATATATATATCAGCAAAGGTCTTTTACTGCTGCTCACCCAGGGTGACAGTCGACAAATGTGTTGATTAGTAAACGAAAAACTTGATTATATATATATATATATATATATATATATATATGGTAGGGTGTTTTCACTCACGTCAGTCCCAGTCTCTCTCCAGTCCCAGGCACGGCTGCCTCCAGGCCAGACCTTACAGTCCTTGTAGCTGGTAGCGCATCCCTTGACCTTCATGTGGCCCCAGGAGAGAAAAATGATCTCTGGAGAGGACATAGTTCTGAGGCCTGAGGGGACAGAAAAATATGTGGTGACCGTGTACAACACTTCTACAGATCATGATACACTGTTGTAGGGTTCCAACAAGGCATCAAAATACAGTTTGCTACCATGCAAAGCAAATAACCAATCATGAGCAATTTTCGTGTCTTGAACAGCTGGGTCTCTGATGAGCAGATGAGCCATTCAACCTCTTGAACCACATTTTGTCAGGCTGTACAGAGTAAGATAAATGCCTAATAAACTGTAGGATTACAATGTAAAAATAAAGACCAAATATGCAAATAGAGACTTAAAACATACTAAAAATAAAAATAACCCTTGGCCATCTCCTTGGTAAAGGAAGTTTGTTACACTGGTTGTCGCGGGGTTACCTAGAACCACCATTACAAGAATCTCTGGTTATATTTCAAGCTAAAATGTGGCCGTAGCTTTAAACATTTCACTGTGTACGTCTTCGCAATAAAGTCAATAAAATAATACACAATAACTATCCAGTGCTGTGGATAGTTATTGTGTATTATTTTATAGCTGTCTAGAATGATACTGCCCTAATAAATAGTCAGACCTTTGTGCAGTCCATGATACCTCAGAAGTGCAGAAGCAACCTGTAAAAACGACGACTTGTCAGCTGCACCCCCACTTTCCACTGCCAGGTCCGCTGTTCGTCATAGGAGCTGACTGGGAGCTATTTTTGTACTGGCCACGGCTCAGTTATGCTCCTCACCAGCTCAACATGAAACTGTCCAAATCTGGCGTTAAATTCATGCAAACATCACAATAAAGAAAACGAAGAAATGCAGTTCATAGACGCTTTAATCAGCAAAGGTCTTTTACTGCTGCTCACCCAGGGTGACAGTCGACAAATGTGTTGATTAGTAAACGAAAAACTTGATTTTAAAAATGACAAATAGGACGAACAGTTTGCGTGTTTTACTAAATCGTAGTTGGCTAAACGATAAAGTGAAAGGCGAATAGAGATCATCAAGTCGTCTCATTATTTATTCTTATTCAGACTGTTTGCACCATTAACGAAAAGTATTTCAGTCAGTAACGTCCTAAAATTCGTCTACAAACCACTCAGACACAGCGGAGACTATCCACGTCAGCAATGTAACTAACTGGACTGATCTTACCTTACGCGGTCGGCTGCAGTAAAGCGGACACCTGGACAAGCAGGCTTCCTGCACAAATCTCGCGATAGATGGGAACAACTATAATAATGGTAACCAAACAACATGGCGGAAGTTGCGTCTTGAAAATTTCGGGACAAAACAAATGAAGCGAGTGAAATTTGTCAAAAACTTTCTGTCAAAAGACAAATGCATGTGTCAAAATTAGTTGTAGTCAGTTGTAAAAAAGAAATAAATCCAAGCATTTTTGACCATTTCCTAGTGATGGGCAAGTGAAGCCTCATGAAGCACTGAGGCTTTCCTGACAATTGTGCCGAAAAAGATTCAAAGCTTCGAGACTTCAGTGACGGTGACATCTGGTGGACAACTGAAGCAATAGCAACCTCGAAAGCACGAAATATAAATAAAAGTTCAGACCTCTTGAAATCAAAATGATCCCAAACTTTAGAACGTCGCTTATTGGTGGGACTCGCCGTGAAACTTGCCAAAATACTCTCTCTCACTCTCCAAATCCTGAAGCAGAATGATGCATGTTATATAGCTGGTATGGCACCAAACCACTCAAATCTGTCAAACCTGTCAAGCTGTCATTGCCTCAGAATGCATTGAAACGCCATGAGCCAATGACACACACTGAAAGACTATGAGCCAATGAAAAGCTTTGAAACATTTTGAAGCAATGAAGCGCGAAGCGAAACATTGACGTTCGAAGCTTCCAATGTCATCAGTCACGTGACACTGGTGTTTTGATACAAGCCTCGACACAGTGTTTCGAATCACTCTGCTTCAGGAAGAGTGACACAAGCTCCGAAGCCTCGGTATCATTTGCCCATCACTACCATTTCCGAATCCTGCATGCCAATTCAAACGTTATGTAGCAGAACTGTGTCCAATTCGGATCGCTTTTTAGCTAACATTCTATTAAAATTTTTGTTTAAATACTAATATATTGGATCACATAAAGTTTCCAGCTGAGTTAATAGCATATGATTAAAGTATAGGCTATTACCTTGCTAACCATATATAGTTTTATTTATTTAGTCAACATTTGTTATTACCGGAGATGAGAAAAGTGCCCTATATAACATATAAAATATAAAGATTATATGATCACGCACTTACTAAAGAGGGGCAAGAAACAGTAATTACAAGTAGCAGAGCAATATTTGCAGTGTGGCTGTAAATATAAGGACTGTATTAAAATGTGTTAACAAACCAAGTCACATGCTAAGCAAATGCGGATAATATGGTTTATTTAGATTACAAATAAATAATAAATAAATAAAATGAACAACAAAAAAAAATGTTTATATGTCCTGGCACCAGTAGCACCAATAAGCTTGTTCCAGCTCCTCCTCCTCCCAGCCCACACAAATGGTGTGAAACCATTTGTGGCAGTTGTCACACTGGGCCCACAACACCAATCCCTCTGAACTTCCTGGAGGTTCAGGCTTCCTGCACCGGCCACACCGCCAGACATTTGCCTCCTGTCTTCTTTTCTGAGTGGTGTGACCTACTCACAGAAAGAAGCATAACTCAATAACTATTATGGGCTGTAATGCATCTGTTATGTTTATTTTTACTACTGGTGGATGTCGTGGGTCCAGTGGACGAGGAGAAGGAGCTGGACAAAGGTTGGGCCGTTGGAGACTGAATAGCTATATAAATAAGAGAAAGACTAGATACAGCTTGCTTACTCTTCTTCAGGGATAATGCATCTGATGCCAGTTCCATGGCCTCCAGGGTCCACTTCCTTGTCTTCTTCTCCCTTTTCCTGAGCTGGCGGATGTTAGGTATCTATAAAGTAACAATACAAACTTTGGTGAAAAGACAAACTGTATGGACCAAACAAAATTTTAAATGGTACTAAACATAGCCACCCATATTTATCACATGAATAGCTATTGATAAAGGAGTCCACAGTACAATTTCTATATGCAGTTTTTCTAATAACATCTTGATGTTTCTGTGAAAAAAATAGAAGACACACACCCTCTCATACACACACAAACATACCTACCTTTCTCTCTTTTTATTTTTGTTTCGTTTTTGTCTGTCTCTCTGTCTGTCTCGGCTTCTTCTCTTTTTCTCTATGTAGTTAGAAACATAAAACAATAATAAGAACCTTAATGCATCTAAATTCATACAGCCTGATATGTGTGTGTGTGTGTGTGTGTGTGTGTGTGTGTGTGTGTGTGTGTGTGTATATTATATATAAAAAAGAGTGATAGAAATACTGGAGTCATACCTGCTCAGACATCGCCCGGGTCAACAAGGTCCGCGTCAGGTGCTAGAGGACCAGGGCAACCTGATGAGAAATGGGCTACTGGAACAAGACACTCGTGGACGAGGGCTGATAACAGAGGGGCTACATGAAGAGGATGTGGGACCTATGGAAACTTCGAAACCCACCATCTACACTAGGGCCAAAACATCTAGTAGCTCAGTGTTCCAACATCCACAAACGGCAGCTGCTATCACAACTGGAGATTGAAGAAATACAACACAAATGCTACGGCAAGGGGGAGCCAGGACGCCAGGTCATGGGGGAAACAACACCATCCCCACCTGAGATTGGGTATCAAGCCCCAATGACAAGCCCCAACACGTTCAACACAAGAGCAGCTGACCTGAGAGTGAAGATGAGCAAGATGGACACCTGGAACCTCCGCAGACGGTTACCAAGACTAAGTGAAGTACTCTCCGAAAGTCTACTAGAAGATGTGAATGCAGCATTACGAACAATCCCCACTGCGACCATCACCGAGACCAACAAGCTGATATACACCACGGCAACAGTGATCCTTGAGATGCTTGGCCACAAAATACATTCCACCACCAAGGAGCAGTACCCTGCATGGAGAAGGAGGTTAGAGGCAAAAATAAGGGCAACACGGAGAGAAGTTAGCCAACTATCAGAACTGCAGAGAAGGGGGATGACGTTGGGTAAGAAATACAGCAGGCTGTCCATACCAGAGGCCCTGTAGACTGCCAAAAAATGACTCACAGCCCTGGCCACACGCCTGAAGAGATACACCAGAGAAATAGAAGCACGGAGAATAAACAGGATGTTCTCCACCGAACCATCCAAACTGGACAGCACTGGGGCCTGACATGATCCACACCTACTGGTTAAAGAAGCTAACTACCCTCCATGAGCGCCTGGCAGCTCAAATGAACCAGCTGCTAATGGATGGGACTCACCCAGAGTGGCTAACTGAAGGCAGGACAGTCCTGATCCTGAAGGACCCCCAAAAGGGAGCAGTCCCATCCAACTACCGTCCGATGACCTGCCTCTGCACAACATGGAAGCTCCTGTTGGGCATCATAGCAGCTAAGATGAGTAGGCACATGGCTCAATACATGAGCGGGGCCCAGAAAGGAATGGGTAAGGACACCAGGGGAGCCAAACATCAACTACCGGTGGATAAAGCGGTCACTCGAGACTGTAAGACCAGGCAGACCAACCTGTGCACCGCCTGGACACATAAAGCATAGAGGACTTCACCCCAAATCCAGCATTCTGAGACTGTACACTAAGAGGAAGGAAGGAGGCCGCCTTGTACTCTGTTCACTGTTCACATGTAAATAATCTCAGGTGAAGCAGGTAAATATGTACACGCCCCCGAGAAATGCCATAAAACGTCATCATAGAATTTACTCACTTTTTCTGCACGTTTGGATGATGGCGCGTTACGCAGGTGAAGAAGTGCTTCTTATATTCCACACATAGACACAGTGGGGCAAAAAAGTATTTAGTCAGCCACCAATTGTGAAAGTTCTCCCACTTAAAACGATGAGAGAGGCCTGTAATTTTCATCATAGGTATACCTCAACTATGAGAGACAAAATGAGAAAAAAAAATCCAGAAAATCACATTGTCTGATTTTTAAAGAATTTATTTGCAAATTATGGTGGAAAATAGCCGCGCCCCGCCGCTGACGGGCGGGGCACCTCGCAACACAGCCAGACGGCACCGGGACCGGGCGGGCGGCCGCGCCGGGGCCCGGGCTGCATCGAGGGCACCAGGTGCAGCATGGTGGATGAGTGGTTAGCATTGTTGCTTCACAGCAAGAAGGTCGTGGGTTCACATCCCGGCCTTTCTGTGTGGAGTTTGCATGTTCTCCCTGTGCTTGCGTGGGTTTACTCCGGGTACTCCGGTTTCCTCCCACAGTCCAAAAACATGCATGTTAGGTTGATTGGTGACTCTAAATTGCCCGTAGGAGTGAGTGTGAGTGTGTGAGGTTGTCTGTGTTTGTGTGTCTATATGTGGCCCTGTGATGAACTGGTGACCTGTCCAGGGTGTACCCCTGCCTTCCAACCGAGAGAGAGCTGGGATAGGCTCCAGCAGATCCCCGTGACCCTGAGCCAGGAAAAGCGGGTATAGAAAATGGATGGATGGATGGTGGAAAATAAGTATTCGGTCACCTACAAACAAGCAAGATTTCTGGCTCTCACAGACCTGTAACTTCTTCTGTAAGAGGCTCCTCTGTTCTCCACTTGTTACCTGTATTAATGGCACCTGTTTGAACTCATTATCAGTTTAAAAGACACCTGTCCACAACCTCAAACAGTCACATTCCAAACTCCACTATGGCTAAAACCAGAGAGCTGTCAAAGGACACCAGAAACAAAATTGTAGACCTGCACCAGGCTGGGAAGACTGAATCTGCAATAGGTAAGCAGCTTGGTGTGAAGAAATCAACTGTGGGAGCAATTATTAGAAAATGGAAGACATACAAGACCACTGATAATCTCCCTCGATCTGGGGCTTCACGCAAGATCTCACCCCGTGGGGTCAAAATGATCACAAGAACGGTGAGCAAAAATCCCAGAACCACACGGGGGGACCTACTGAATGACCTGCAGAGAGCTGGGACCAAAGTAACACACTACGCCGCCAGGGACTCAAATCTTGCAGTGCCAGACGTGTCACCCTGCTTAAGCCAGTACATGTCCAGGCCTGTCTGAAGTTTGCTAGAGAGCATTTGGATGATCCAGAAGAGGATTGGGAGAATGTCATATGGTCAGATGAAACCAAAACATAACTTTTTGGTAAAAACTCGTCGTGTTTGGAGGAGAAAGAATGCTGAGTTGCATCCAAAGAACACCATACCTACTGTGAAGCATGGGGGTGGAAACATCATGCTTTGGGACTGTTTTTCTGTAAAGGGACCAGGACGACTGATCCATGTAAAGGGAAGAATGAATGGGGCCATGTATCGTCAGATTTTGAGTGAAAACCTCCTTCCATCAGCAAGGGCATTGAAGATGAAACGTGGCTGGGTCTTTCAGCATCCTAAAGACACCGCCTGGGTAACGAAGGAGTGGCTTCATAAGAAGCATTTCAAGGTCCTGGAGTGGCCTAGCCACTCTCCAGATCTCAACCCCAGAGAAAATCTTTGGAGGGAGTTGAAGCAACCAGCAACAGTGTGTGAAAACCTTGTGAAGACACAGAAAACGTTTGATCTCTGTCATTGCCAACAAAGGGTATATAACAAAATACTGAGATGAACTTTTGTTATTGACCAAATATTTATTTTCCACCATAATTTGCAAATAAATTCTTTAAAAATCAGACAATGTGATTTTCTGGATTTTTCTTCTCATTTAGTCTCTCATAGTTGAGATATACCTATGATGAAAATTTCAGACCTCGCTCATCTTTTTAAGCGGGAGAACTTTTCACAATTGGTGGCTGACTAAATACTTTTTTGCTCCACTGTAGTTTAGCTTGTCCTCAGAGTAAAAACTGATTTTAAATGATTTCAAATGACGAACGTTTGGCTCTTGTGAGTGGTCAAAGATGGGAAGTGAAATATTACTGAGCATATACTGGTGTAGAGACCATATACAGGAGGTGAAATATTATTGAGCATACACTGATGTAAAGGCCATATATGGGAACGTGTGTTTCCTTGTTTTCAGTTCTGTGGCTGCATGCATTAGAAATAGTGCCACAGAACTCCAGATATATCTGACTGTATTTGCTCATGTAATCTGTTGGAAACAATAAAAGTATAGAATCTTCAATAGGCTACTGACTGATCTCTTCAAATAAACCAACTCGGGGGGACACAGGTGTAGTTCTTGTCCCAACAAATTGGGGGCTCGTCCGGGATAGAGGGGGATTTGAAGGAGATCTGCGATTGGACATCAAAAGACAGATCAGATGCACTCCACTGAAAATTCTGGCCGGCCATAGAAAGGTAAGCAGAAACCTGTTTCATCGAATTCTGCATGTTGGCTGAAACATTAAATTAAGAATTTGGGTGGGTGAGTTGACCTGTTCCTAAATTATTGCATGAGCAAACAGTAGTAAATCTGCACATAAGTGATTAAGGTTATAAGGGTTAGAGTCCCTACAAGGAAAAGGGTTAGAGTCCCTATAAGGAAAAGGGTTGAAGTCCCCACCGGATCGGCGTATCCGGTGAAAGGTAGAGGTTAGAGGCCTTACCAGGTTAGTCTACTGGTAGAAGTCCTTGTTTTGGCAACCCCCACAGTTCTTGACGAAGGCTGTTTTAGCTGGGACGGCTAGATCCCGGGGAATTCAGTCCTTGCGTTTGGGCATTTATCCAAATTGAGTGAAGGTTTGAAATTATATAGTGTTGTGAATTTTTTGTTTTGTTTGTATGTCTGAAACCACACAAGTGTCTTGAACACGAAAAGCCCTGTTGAGCTGTGGAAACCTGATGGTGTTAACTAAACAGCTGAACAGGAAGTCGCGAGATAAGTATTGTTCAATTGGGTCAGTTGCTTGGGTGTACTCCATACAAACTGACTGGCTTGTGTGGTATAGGGAAAGTTGTTTTGTATTGAGAAAAGGTTTCATTTACAGGAAAAATTCAAGGAGGTAAGTAAAAATCAACGGAGAATTTGATAGGGAAATAAATGATGATGGGTGGGGTCCCGGAACGAAGAGATACAGTGGGTACAGAAAGTATTCAGACCCCTTTAAATTTTTCACTCTTTGTGTCATTGCAGCCATTTGCCAAAATCAAAAAAGTTCATTTTATTTCTCATTAATGTACACTCAGCACCCCATCTTGACAGAAAAAAACCAGAAATGTAGAAATTTTTGCAAATTTATTAAAAAAGAAAAACTGAAATATCACATGGTCATAAGTATTCAGACCCTGTGCTCAGTATTGAGTAGAAGCACTCTTTTGAGCTAGTACAGCCATGAGTCTTCTTGGGAATGATGCAACAAGTTTTTCACACCTGGATTTGGGGATCCTCTGCCATTCTTCCTTGCAGATCCTCTCCAGTTCTGTCAGGTTGGATGGTGAACGTTGGTGGACAGCAATTTTCAGGTCTCTCCAGAGATGCTCAACTGGGTTTAGGTCAGGGCTCTGGCTGGGCCAGTCAAGAACAGTCACAGAGTTGTTCCGAAGCCACTCCTTTGTTATTTTAGCTGTGTGCTTAGGGTCATTGTCCTGTTGAAAGGTGAACCTTCGGCCCAGTCTGAGGTCCTGAGCACTCTGGAAGAGGTTTTCTTCCAGGATATCTCTGTACTTGGCCGCATTCATCTTTCCTTCAATTGCAACCAGTTGTCCTGTCCCTGCAGCTGAAAAACACCCCCACAACATGATGCTCCCACCACCATGTTTCACCGTAGGGATTGTATTGGGCAGGTGATGAGCAGTGCCTGGTTTTCCCCACACATACCACTTACAATTAACTCCAAAAAGTTCAATCTTGGTCTCATCAGACCAGAGAATCTTATTTCTCATAGTCTGGGAGTCCTTCATGTGTTTTTTGGCAAACTCTATGCAGGCTTTCATGTGTCTTGCACTGAGGAGAGGCTTCCATCGGGCCACTCTGCCATAAAGCCCCGACTGGTGGAGGGCTGCAGTGATAGTTGACTTTGTGGAACTTTCTCCCATCTCCCTACTGCATCTCTGGAGCTCAGCCACAGTGATCTTTGGGTTCTTCTTGACCTCTCTCACCAAGGCTCTTCTCCCACGATTGCTCAGTTTGGCTGGACGGCCAGGTCTAGGAAGAGTTCTGGTCATCCCAAACTTTTTCCATTGAGCATTATGGAGGCCACTGTGCTCTTAGGAACCTTGAGTGCTGCAGAAATTCTTTTGTAACCTTGGCCAGATCTGTGCCTTGCCACAATTCTGTCTCTGAGCTCCTTGGGCAGTTCCTGCGAACTCATGATTCTCATTTGCTCTGACATGCACTGTGAGCTATAAGGTCTTATATAGACAGGTGTGTGCCTTTCCTAATCAAGTCCAATCAGTTTAATTAAACACAGCTGGACTCCAGGGAAGGAGCAGAACCATCTCAAGGAGGATCAGAAGAAATGGACAGCATGTGAGTCCAGCATGAGTGTCACTGCAAAGGGTCTGAATACTTATGACCATGTGATATTTCAGTTTTTCTTTTTTAATAAATTTGCAAAAATTTCTACATTTCTGGTTTTTTTCTGTCAAGATGGGGTGCTGAGTGTACATTAATGAGAAATAAAATGAACTTTTTTGATTTTGGCAAATGGCTGCAGTGACACAAAGAGTGAAAAATTTAAAGGGGTCTGAATACGACTGAAACCGGTAAGTGATCAGATTATCCATCTCATGCAAGCGGTGAGTGGAAGAGAAAATCCAAAAAATAGAGACAAAGCTAAAGATGACATGAGAGTTTTGGTACAAGAAGTAATGAGGGAGAAAGGACTCCCTGTCCATGAGAGTGCCGCTGAAAAATACCTTGTGGAAAAAACAAGAGGAGGTTAGAGAAGAAAAGGAAAAATTGGAAAAAGATATTGGGGAAGCAGGAATGTTGAACAAGTCCAAGTTAAAGAAAAAGGTAAAAGATTTACAAGAATACAGAACTAAGCTCTATGATGCCTGGGTGTGTTGCACATGTGCAGACTCTTATAATCAGGAACAGAAACCAACGTAAAAAGGGAAGAATAGAAGCGAGCCTGCACCTCCTCCACTGCCATATCAGGAAGTAAAACCCACCGCCCCCCCACCACAACTCTACCCAGTGTTGACAGTAACTGGAGGAAGTTTAGATATAGAGCCTGCAGCAGGTGTAGGAAGACACAGAGTGAGAGAAAGAAAAAGGGACAATGGGGAAGACGCGCAGCCAGAACAAGAGGCATTTGAGGCTAGGAAAATGAGAGAGCTGACAAAAGAAAGGGAAAGAGAGACTAGAGAAGTAAAGATGAGATTGGAAAATAACAGAGGTCAGACTATGAGCTCTTTAAAAAAGGATTATAAAGGTAAGGTATTGGCCTGGGGAGAACTGCAGGGAAATTGGAAGGAGGAAGAGAGTGAGTGGATAGAACAGGGAAGAAGAGGAGGAGGACGACAGAGAGGTCCTCCATCAGTCAGGCCAGAAACCAGGGCATACTACTCAGAACGTAGATCAGTTACTCTGGGTGGATGAGACCACCCCCATGCGAGAAGTAACGCCCAGAGGTAGACATCGCATGAAGCTGAGATCCCAAGATAGTCCCGAAGGACCGGCAGGACCTGGCCCTTCGACACCGGCAGGGAATTTCCCTCTCTTTAGAGGGAAGGTAGAGATAGAGATAAACCATTGGCCTTAGGAGATGTTACTAGCCTGGTAGAGCAGATGCCCCCTCCCTCCAAAGGAGGTGGACTGTGGCTTAAAAAGTTGGATAAACTGACTGCAGGACAGAGGCTTGCTTTAGGAGATTTCAGAGCTGTGGCTAGTAGGTGTTTGACTTTCAGGGACCTTAAAGAAGTAGAGGAACAGGCTGGGACAGATCGGGAGTCAGATGAAACTCCGCTGGTCAGGGTGATTACAGAGATTGGTGAAGTCATGCGTGAAAAGTTCCCACTGCCATGGAAATCTGATCAGACCCCCAGAGAGTATTTGGATAATTGTAAGGAAGCCTGGGAGAAAATCACTGGGTGTCACCCAGGGAAGCGAGGGCTGCAACAGGAATGGTTCAGACAGGCAGTGATGGAAGGAGTGCCCCCATCTGTTAAAGACGCCATGATGGCTAACCCCAACCTACCGGGAAGTGAGTCTTCCGTCTGGGAAAGGCACCACCTCCAAAGAGCCAAGGACGGTGAGACTAAGGGAGAAAACGACATGAAAGAATTACAAACACAGCTGCTTAAATTACAATTGGGGGAGGCCAGAAGAAAGGCAAATGATAGAAAGACCATAAACTAGGAAAACAACTGGTCGCTCAGCCCACTTCAAACCCCGCTGTCCAGGACACGCCCGACCTCTTCCCTATCCCACCGTGGGTAGATCCCCACCCCCCACAAGGAGGAGGGTGGGGCCAGAACAGCTGGAGAGTATATAAGCCTTACAGGGGAGCTCGGGGAGGGGAAGGATGTGGCAGGGGGGGAAGAGTCTACGGTCCGTGGGGGAGGGGAAGGAGACCCTTCAGAAGGGGAGACCTTCTGACTCACATTGGGGCCCTATACTCTGTGTGCCGGAGGGCCTGCAAGTCTCTTTCCCAAATGGGGAAAAGGTGGATTGTTCCCCCAGCACCACATCCCTTGGGAGTCAATGGATAATTCAACCACTTCCAGGGCAACATGAAACAACAGACATTTACTGGGGAATACTGGAACCTGAAGCTCCCACCTTCAAGGGCATTGTGAGCACATACATGGAGTGGAAACCGTGGATCTCTCTCCTGGAGCCATACACCAACCCCCCTGACCCTCCCCATGTTCTATGGTAGAAACTCCTGTGATTGGTATCAGGAAGAATTTCTAAATCATTTGGAAGGGCGGTCATGGACAGTAGAGTGCGCTGACCTCTTTGTGGGTCCTGTGGGAGTGGCTGTGGGTGTCAAACTCACTCCTGAGCAGATGATCTGGTGGCAGATGAGGCTGCTCCACATGTTTCCTTAGCCCTACATCCTGTGCACCAAGCTAAAGAATTAGGTCCTTTGGTAAAGGTCTCAAACCACATAGAGACTGTGTCTGCCCCTCGAACATATAAATCAAACAAATCAGAAGTTAACAGAAGAGGAGTTATTCATAAAAACTTAATAAAAATTAAGACCACTCCTCTTATTGAACAGAAAAACAGAACTGTCAAATGTGGATTATTAAATATTAGGTCCC
The DNA here is from genome assembly GCF_900324485.2 of Mastacembelus armatus. Lineage (NCBI taxonomy): Eukaryota > Metazoa > Chordata > Actinopteri > Synbranchiformes > Mastacembelidae > Mastacembelus > Mastacembelus armatus. Next base: position 27,461,544 of record NC_046645.1, read on the forward strand.
TTTCTTCTAAATCTCTGTTAGTAAATGATTTGATAACTGATCACCAAATTGACCTACTTTATCTTACTGAAACCTGGTTACAGCAGGATGAATATGTCAGTCTGAATGAATCAACCCCCCTCAGTCATAAAAATTATCATGTTCCTCGAAGCACAGGTCGAGGTGGAGGAGTAGCTGCAATCTTCCAGTCAAACTTATTATTAAACTTTCATCCTCAGAACAGTTATAACTCATTTGAGAGCCTCACTCTTAGTCTCTCACATACAAACTGGAAAACACAAAAACCAGTTCTACTTGTCATTTTGTACCGTCCACCTGTTCCTTACTCAGAGTTTTTAACTGAATTCCCTGACTTCCTGTCTGATTTAGTGCTTAGATCAGATAAAGTCAGTGGGAGATTTTAACATTCATGTAGATGTTGAAAATAACAGCCTCAGCATTGCATTTAATTCTATATTAGATTCAATTGGTTTCATTCAAAACGTTAATAAACCCACCCACTGTTTTAATCACACCCTTGATCTTGTTCTGACCTATGGCATCGAAATTGAACATCTAATAATTTTCCCCCCAAATCCTGTTTTGTCAGATCATTCTTTAATAACTTTCGAATTTAAAATGATGGATCATGCAGCGTCTGGAAGAAAATTCCACTACAGCAGATGTTTATCCGACAACGCTGTTAATAAATTTAAGAAAATGATTCCATCTTTATTTGCATCTATGCCAAGTATAAACATAATGGAGGGCAGCTGCCTTAATCCTACTCCCTACCAAATTGATCATGTTGTTGACAGCGCTGTAACCTCACTGCGTGAAACGCTTGATTCTGTAGCCCCTCTGAAAAAGAAGTTAGTGATTCAGAGAAGACTAGCCCCATGGTATAATTTACATGTTCGTACCTTAAAGCAGGCATCACGAAGGCTGGAAAGGAAGTGGCGTTCCACAAACTTAGAGGAAATTTTTCTAGCCTGGAAAAACAGTCTATTAACATATAAAAAAGCTCTCCGTAAAGCCAGAACTGCATACTATTCATCACTAATAGAGGAAAATAAGAACAATCCCAGGTTTCTTTTCAGCACTGTAGCCAGGCTGACAAAAAGTCACAGCTCCGTTGAGCCCAGTGTTCCCTTAGCTCTCAGCAGTGATGAATTTATGAGTTTCTTTACAAATAAAATCACAACTATTAGAGATAAAATTCAGCAGATGCTTCCTATACCTGCAATAAATGAATCTTTTACTACAGTAGCTCTTGAATCATCTGTAGGACCTCAGTTATGTTTAGACTGCTTCTCTCCTATAGATCTCTCTGAATTTACATCAGTAGTTGCTTCATCGAAATCATCAACGTGTCTCTTGGACCCCATCCCGACTAGACTGCTTAAAGGCACCCTGCCATTAATGAACTCATCTTTATTGGACTTGGTAAATTTATCTCTAGTATCAGGCTACGTACCACAGGCCTTTAAGACTGCAGTAATCAAACCTTTACTCAAAAAGCCTAGTCTTGATCCAGGTGTCTTGGCTAATTACAGACCAATATCCAACCTGCCATTTATTTCTAAAATCCTAGAAAAAGCTGTTGCTAAGCAGCTATCAGACCACTTACACAGGAATGAACTATTTGAAGATTTCCAATCAGGATTTAGAGCACATCATAGTACAGAAACAGCACTGTTGAAAGTTACCAACGATCTTCTCTTAGCCTCAGATAATGGACTTGTTTCGATACTTGTCCTCCTAGACCTTAGTGCAGCATTCGACACCATTGACCACAACATCTTATTACAGAGACTGGAGCATGTGATTGGTATCAGAGGAAAAGCGTTAAAGTGGTTCCAATCCTATTTATCGGACAGATTCCAGTTTGTTCATGTCCATGATGAACCTTCCACACGAACAAAAGTTAGTTATGGAGTTCCACAAGGTTCTGTGCTAGGACCGATTCTGTTCACCCTGTACATGCTTCCTTTAGGATATGTCATTAGGAAGCACTCTATTAATTACCACTGCTATGCGGATGACACTCAGTTATATCTATCTATTAAACCTGTTAACACAAACCAGTTAACCAGACTTCAAGCCTGTCTAACTGACATAAAGGCTTGGATGACCAGTAACTTTTTACTTTTAAACTCGGAGAAAACAGAAGTCATTATATTTGGGCCTAAAAATCTCAGAAATAACTTTTCTAAAATTATAGCTACTCTAGATGGCATAGCCCTGGCCTCCAGCACTACTGTAAAAAACCTTGGAGTTATTTTTGACCAGGACATGTCCTTTAACTCACACATAAAACAAATTTCTAGAACTGCATTCTTTCACCTGCGCAACATTTCCAAAATTAGGAACATCCTGTCTCAAAATGATGCAGAAAAACTAGTCCATGCGTTTGTTTCCTCAAGGCTAGATTACTGTAACTCATTACTATCTGGATGTCCTAATATCTTAATAAAAAGCCTCCAATTAATCCAGAATGCCGCAGCCAGAGTCCTGACAGGAACTAGCAAGAGAGATCATATTTCTCCTATATTGGCTTCTCTTCATTGGCTCCCTGTAAAATATAGAATAGAATTTAAAATCCTTCTTCTCACATACAAATCCCTTCATAATCAAGCTCCTTCATACCTTAAAGACCTCATAGTACCATATTATCCCAATAGACCACTTCGCTCTCAGAGTGCAGGCCTACTTGTGGTTCCCAGAGTTCTCAAAAGCAGAATGGGAGGCAGAGCCTTTAGCTATCAAGCTCCTCTCCTGTGGAACCAGCTCTCAGCCTGTGTTCAGGAGGCAGACACTCTCTGTACTTTTAAGGCTAGACTGAAAACCTTCCTCTTTGACAAAGCATATAGTTAGGGCTGGCTTCAGGCAACCCTGAACCATCCCTTAGTTAGTTATGCTGCTATAGGCCTAGACTGCCCGAGGACCATTGGTGCACTGAGCTCCCCTACCCTACCCCCCCCCCCCCCCTTCTCTCCCACCTCATGTATATTCCACCATTGAATGTTACTAACCTTGTGCTCTCTCTCTCCCCTAGTTTGTGCTCTCTCCCTCCCTCTCTCTCTCTCTCTCTCTGTACCTTCTGCAGGTGTCCCTGGTCCTGGAGCTGTTTATCGCTGATGTGCAGTTACTGGCCCCACCAACTTGCAGTGTCTATTTGTTGTTTATTGTTGCTGTTCTTTTCTCTCTGCTCTATCCACTCACCCCAACCGGTCGAGGCAGATGGCCGCCCAAACTGAGCCCGGTTCTGCTGGAGGTTTTTTTCTTCCGTTAAAGGGAGTTTTTTCCTCTCCACTGTCGCCAAGTGCTTGCTCATAAGGGAATTGTTGGGTTTTTAGTTTTAGTTTTTGTAAAGTGCCTTGAGATGATTTGTATTGTGATTTGGCGCTATACAAATAAAATTGAATTGAATTGAATTGAATTAAAGAAAGCCCTTGCACTCACTGATTGGGCTTCAACCCAATTGCCCGCGGTCCACTTTTCTCCCTCTTCCAAAATGTACAGAATTACTTGTTCGACAACTGATTCGGCCATCCTTGAACATTGTCAGCTGTCAAGAGATCATGGCAGAGAAAAAACTGACCATTATCTGGCAGAGCACCTCCTTACAACAACTCCCAGACAGTCTCTGGTCCCGGGGCTCCACGGACGTGGGCATCTGTAAGTCTTGCCCACCCATTTCTTTCGATGTTTCTGCCAATATGGCAGGGTCAATATCCCCATAAGCCCCAAGCAGAAGTGGGAATTTCTGAAACTATCCTGAAATCCGGCGTCCTTGAACCATCCACCTCAGCCTGGAACACTCCCATCCTCCCAGTTGAGAAACCTGGAACGGGTAAATATCACATGGTCCATGATCTTAGGAAAATAAACTCGGTCACAGACTCTCCTACATTACCTGTTCCTAATCCCTACACTGCACTAACCAATCTTACTCCAGAATAGAGATGGTTCACTTGTATTGACCTGGCGAATGCCTTCTTCTGCCTCCCTCTTCATCCAGACTGCAGGGACATTTTTTCATTCACTTTTCAGGGCCAACAGTTGAGGTATACTCGGGTGCCACAGGGCTTCGTCCTCTCACCGGGTCTCTTTAATCAGGTCCTGAAGCATATGTTGGCTGGCTGCCTCTTGCCAGCAGGTACTACTGTCAGTATGTGGATGATATCTTGATTGCATCGTGCACTGACAGATTGCCTTGCAGCAATGCTTTCAGTTGGCAGAAAAGGGCTTTAAAGTCAGTAAATCTAAGCTCCAAGTTGCCAGGAAACAAGTTTCCTTCCTAGGTCACATGAGCTCAGCCAAAGGTGCTGGACTCTCACCATACCATCGGTCCACCATCCTGCATCATCCCAAACCACAAACTGTGAAGGATATGCTGTCCTTCGTAGGTCTAACAGGCTTCAGCAGAAACTATATCCCTAACTACACTCAACCTCTTCGCAAACCAGTCAATGATCAAGGCATGAGAAACCTTGCAGCTAGACTTCAATGGGACACAGCCACAGAGATGGCCTTCATCTCCCTGAAAATGGCCCTAGCACAGGCAGCAGACTTAGCTCTCCTTGACTACACAGCACCATTCTTCCTAGATGTTTCTGAAACAGGAGACACTGTTTCAGAAAAAAGGGGGAGGTAGAAAGGTACTTATGTACGTAAGTGTGATGCTTGACAACATGGAAAAGAGACATCCAGGATGCACACAACATGCAGCTGGTGTAGCAAAGCTCATACAAAAAACAGCACACATGGTCATGGAACACCCACTACAGGTTCTCACAAATCACAGTGTAGTGGCGTATGTAAATTCTCAGGCATTCATGATTTCACATGATTTCACTTAGACAGAGAAGGTTGAGCAAAGCTTTAGAAGCACCTAATCTCACCTTCACACATGAAGGGATCAATATGGCAGACCACATGATTGCAGAGGAGCCACATTGTTGCCAGGATAAGGTCACAATAGATGCTAAGGTGAGATCAGATCTGCAGACTAATGCAATCCCAGGGGCAGAAACATGGTTCACGGATGGATGTTTTAAGCATGACACCAAAGGACTGCAGGCAGGATATGCTGTAGTTAAGTGGACAGGACAAGACTTTGAGATAGTGGAAGAGGGAAAGTTGGAGGATAGACCCTCAGCACAGAGAGCAGAAATAGTATCTGTAATAGCAGCACTAAAGTTGGGAGCATGAAAGAAAGTTAATATCTACCCAGACTCCACATATGCAGTGGGAGCAGCACAGGTAGACTTGGGACAATGGATCAGGACAGGGTTCCTCACCGCGGATCAAAAGCCTGTAAAACATGAAGAAGAAATGAAGGAACTGGCGGAGGCATTGAAGTTGCTGCAGGAAGTGGCTATCATAAAGTGCAGAGGACACAATACCTCGGAAGGTCTCATAGCGAGAGGAAACAGAACTGCTGATGAAGCAGAAAAAAAGGTAGCAGGATACCAGGTCCAACTACAGATGGTAAGTATTGAAACTGTTCTCACGGAGCTCCTACCACCCATAACTTTGGATCTGATTAAGCAAGCACAAAAGGGGGCCTCTCCCCAGGAGAAATCAGTATGGACACAAAGAGGAGCCACAGAAACGGATGGGTTGTGGAGAAGTCCGGATGGCAGGTTGTTCCTGCCCCCAGGACTGAGGAAGAGTGTGCTGGAGGAAGCACATGGGCTTGGGTACGTCAGACACCGCCAAATGGACAGAAATTTGGCTCACTGGTGGCATCCATTCATGGCAAATATGACCAAAAATTTTGTAAAAAGTTGTAAGCTATGCACAGAATATAACCCGAAGCCCACAGTGAAGCCTCATATGGGAGCATTTCCCATTCAGGTAAGACCAGGACAAGAGGTGGTGGTTGACTTTACAGACATGGGGGAGAGAGTGCAAGGGTACAGGTACATATTGGTGATAGTAGATGTCTTTACAGGTTGGCCAGAGGCTTGGCCACCAAAAAGAGAAGACAGCAAAACAGTCATTAAATGCCTCATCAACCATTACATCCCCAGCCATGGCTTCCCCGAGAAGGTTAGGTCAGATAGTGGTACTCATTTTAAAAACAGTGACCTGCAGGAGGTGGAAAAGGCATTGGGGATAAAGCATGCATGTGTATCACCCACAGTCCCAAGGAAAGGTTGAGAGGATGAATCAGAACTTAAAAACCAAATTGGCTAAAATCTGTGCACAGACCAAATTGAACTGGGTAGATGCACTCCGCATAGCCCTTATGGCAATTCGGAGTTCATTGAATCAGGCCACAGGGTTCACTCCCTAGGAGCTCTTAACAGGAAGACAATTCCCAGGCCCAAACTCAAGTACCAAGTTGGAAAAGCAGGTTGAACAGTCACATAAGTACCAACCATATTTTAACGAACTTAAAGCTTTGGTGTCAGCTTTTGCATTACAGGTGAAGGAGAACCAGGAGGGGGAGAAAGGAGTTGATCCACACATGGCGGAGTGGGTTCTGCTGAAGGTCATCAAACGGAAGTGGACAGAACCCCGGTGGACAGGCCCCTACCGAGTGGTAGAAAGAAGGTCCCACGCTGTCCGGCTGGATGGCAAAGGAGAGACGTGGTTTCATTGGAGCTAGTGTGTGCCGGCGCTGGAACCAGGGCGCACCCTGCAGGACATCCAGAAGGAGCAGGAGGAGAGCGCATCTCAAAAGGGGGACTTGGCTGAGTCTCCCATTCAGTCTGGTCCTCAACAACAAGGGCAGAATAATCCCTTGGACCAGGCTCTGGATGGGGTAGTCTACCCCCAGACCAGCAATGTACCTGATCCGGACGGGTCGGGCTGAAGAACAGAAGAAAGAAACGGTGGAAGCCTGCATCCCAGAAAAGAGACTCTTTAATCGCTTTGCACTCGTTTAATTACCACTGCTGTAGAAGGTAAACTGGATGTTAAACAGATGATGCCCCTCCTCGCCACAGGCACTCTGGAGAAGGACGAACATAAGTTCTTGCAACAGTATGATCTCTAGAAGAGATCAAAAGGGGGAATTGTGAGGGGTCAAAGATAAAAGATTGAATTATTGTAATTGTCAGGTCTACACTACACTGACATGGTTCTTTTCCTGAAGGCAATGAAACACACGACAACTTTGTACCGAGTATATGTCTGCAAGTGAAAACGCCTCAGTTGCAGACGGAGAGAAGAGACTTTCTTCTCTCCCCCATGCGACTTTCACCCTTCTCTTTTTCTTTTCACTCAGCAGTCCTTTATTTGTATAGTGAGAAACAAACCAGACACAGGATGCATGGGTGCAGTAAAAAGCTTCAGTTCATCAAAGGTCATAAGGTCATGTGGGTTATCTGAAGAAACAAGCAGCTGTTTACAACCTCTTACACAAACATCCCGTCTTCAAATTCTGTTACACAATGACAACAATTTAACTTTTGACCTCATGACCCCAACATTTCCCTCCTGTTTGTCAGTGAAACATACATCAGGTTGACCCAACTTCATAAGATTTTCTGAGCCGCCATCATTCATGACAGACTACGGAGGGAGTGGAGGAAATCACATAGGTCCTAAACTAACAGTGTTAATGCTAGAATTAAAATGAACCTTGTGGCTTGCTACCTTAAAACGTTATATAGATAAAAGAAAAACGTACACATCTCCTCTTCCTCCAATAGAATTGTTTGTAGGAGAGTATAGGACTCTGAATGTGGCATATAAGAACATACGTAGCATCCGGTTCGGTTTTTTTGCTCTGGCCACATGGGCAGCATATCTATACCACATATTAGTCTTAAACGGATGGGGCATTCCAGTCATTTCCTGTATCTAGATCTGCCACTGTGATGAAGATTACCAGTATGGTCAGGCAGAGCCATACTGGCAATAGGACACATTCCCACTCTTTAGGGCAGGCGGTGGGTGCCATAGCTGGGAGCGAGGATTAGATGTTTTCTTCAGCGGCCAAGGGTTTTGATACCGGCCGACTTCCACCTCTACTCGACACTCACCAGGTGTTGCAGTACCTTACAGTGGCTCTGATGAATCCACGTGGGTCTCTCTTGGATCTTTACAGCTGTGGGTGTGGTCAGGATCACAGTGTAGGGTCCTTCCCACTTAGGTGTAGACCAGGTTTTCCTTTTTATGACCTTTATCAGCACTTGGTCTCCTGGTTTAACCCTCTGGCCCTGTGGAGACAAAAGGTCATCTGGCAGATTATTTGCACTCACAACTTCCTTGGTCTTTAACATTTTACTCATCCATTCTGCAAGAGTAGTTTCTCCTTGAGGTTTTTCCCACACATCCTCACAAATGGGAAGTGTAAAAGGTCACCCATAAAGGATTTCAAATGGGGTCAGGCCTTTGTCTGTTGGCGTGACCCTCATGTACACTTTTACCAGGGGGAGGCATTCTACCCATGTCCTCCCCGTTTGCTCCATGGTTTTTCTCAGTCTCATTTTTATAGTGCCATTAGTTCTTTCAACTAGTCCTGCACTCTGGGGGTGGTATGAGCAATGTTTTTTTAACTCGAACCCCAGGTGTTTTGACAGGTGTGTAACTACTTCATTCACAAAATGTGGACCATTATCACTGTAAACTCGCTGTGGGATCCCATGGTCTGTAATAAGGTTTTTGCACAGCGCTTTAGCCACTGTTAATGCATCAGCATTTTTACTGGGCACAATTTCAACCCATTTAGAGTATGCATCTATCAGAACAAGGCAGTACTTATATGTCTGACATTGTGACAACTCTATAAAATCCGTATGTATGACTTGGAATGGATAATCTGGGTTGGGGAATCTCCCTCTTTTTGGTCTGAGATTTCCCTGTGGGTTGTGTTTACAGCAAATCAAACAGGATTTACACAAATTTTTTGAGTAGTTATTAAATCCTGGTGCGTGGAAATACTTTTCCACTGCATATACCATCCCTCCTGTTGACACATGGCAAGGCCCATGTGTCAAAATAGCTGCTGTATGATAAAGACTTCTAGGTAGGCAAAGTTTGTCTTTGATTTTAAAAAGGTCTTGCTCTATTGTGGCTCCTTCTTTGAGCCAGAGTTGTTGTTCAACTGGTGGGGCTCTTTTCTGCATGTCTGAAAGTACTTCATGATCTATGGGCTGTTTCACGTCTTCTATAATATATAGATTACATTTGCCGAATTGTCCCTGTGCAGCTGCCTTTGCTGTTATATCTGCCTTCTCATTTCCTTTCGATACGGAGTCTGTACCTTGTGTATGTGCAACACATTTACAGATAGCAATCAGCTTGCAATAACTCTTTTAGTTTAACTGATTATCCTCCAGCTGTCTGCAAGCCCATTGTGCAGCAAAGAAATGAAGTGTTGAAAAAGCATATTGGCTATCTGTATACACTGTAACACTTTTTCCCTCTGCTAGTCTGCATGCTTGAGTTAGAGCAATTATTTCTGCAGCCTGTGCTGAGAAATGTGAGGGGTATTGACCTGCTGCACAAACGTCCTGTTGTGACACTACAGCGAACCCACACATATTTTCACCTTTCTCATTTTTAGAACAGGAGCCGTCCACAAACCACACTTCCCCCTCAGCTAAGGCAACATCTTTCAAATCACTACGAGGTTTGCATGTCTCCTCAGTGTTTGTAATGCAGCAATGTGGTGTGCCTTCCTCAGCTGTGGGCAGCAGAGTAGATGGATTAAGTGTAGAACATCTTTTTATGGTCAAATGCGGCTGAGACATTAAAAGAGCCATGACAGACAGATGTCTAGCTGGTGACAAAAATGACATCTTGGTCTCTGTCAAGAGCAAGTCAACTGAGTGTGGAACTAGCAGTGTAAGTGGGTGAAAAAGTACCACTTCTGCTGATGCTTGCACTGCCATTGCAGCCACACACACAGCTCTGACACAGGCAGGCAAGGCAGAAGCCACAGGATCTAACGTCTTAGAGTAATAGGCTACTGGTTTCTGTTTTCCTCCAGACAGCTGAGTCAACACTGAAGTCATAAACTTCCCTTTACAGTCTGCTGTCTGGACAAAAGGTTTACTGTAATCTGGCAGACCTAAAACTGGCGTGGTCACTAGTTTTCCTTTTAACTCACTGAAAGCCCTCTCGCCTTCGGGAGTCCACCTTATTTCCTGGTTCATGGCCATTGGAGTCTCATGAATTAAGTCTAACAGGGGTTGTGTCACCTGAGCATAGTTTGGGATCCACTGTCGACAATAGTTACACAGCCCTAAGAATTGCATCATCTGTTGCTTAGTGATAGGTTTACAGGCTTGTTGAACAGCTGCTTTCCTGGATTCAGTCAGGGCTCTGCCTTCTGATGTTAATTTATGACCCAGGAATACAACTTCAGAGGTAGCCCATTGCAATTTTTCTGGGGATGCTTTATTGCCTGTTTTTTCTAAGTGTTTGAACAGCGCTATTGCAGTGTCTTTGTTGTGTTGCTGGGTGTCTGATGCAATTAAGACAGTGGCTGTGTGGAGGCATGTGGAATGTAGACAAACAGTTTTCTAATTCAGAAGCAAATATGGTGGGGCTATCTACATAGCCTTGGGGTAACCTAGTGTATGTAAGCTTCTTTCCATCAAAGGTGAAACCAAACCATCCCTGTGAATCTGGATGGACTGGTATAGAAAAGAAAGCATTGCTAAGGTCTACTACTGTGAACCACTTCATTTCAGGTTTCAACTGGTTCATCAGGTTATGGGGGTCTGGGACAGAGGGTGCTCTGCTATCAACTGCCTTATTGACCTCTCTCAGGTCTTGGATCATTCTCCAGCTTTTACCATCGGCCATCTTAACTGGAAATATATGAGTGTTGCACTGGGCCTGTGGGGCCCTTACTAGAATTCCTGCATCTAACATTCCTGAACTACTGGCCTAATTCCCACCAAAGCATCAAGCTTCAATGGGTATTGTCTTATTCTGGGCCTGTAGTCTGATCTGGGTTTTATCATGACTTCTGAGGCAGTGGTCATTAAGCCTACATCAGTCTTGCCTCGGGACCAGAAACTGCTGGGCACTTCAGCCAAGCACGGATCTATGTCCTCTAGTAGCAACACTGATTCTCGATCATCCTCCCCCATGTGGGCACGGGGAGTGGCAGTTACAACCCAATTTAGGTTTTTGTAAAAGCAGTTTCCCACACTGTTACTGTTACCCCTCGTCCTTGTGCCAATCATAAATGCTTTCTACTTCATTTAAAAACTGTTTCAGCTCCTCCCAGTACATGTCATTAGTCTTAGATACTGACAGATGAGGATTAGGTGTCCACCCTTTTACAAGACGTTTAGCTTCCTGGGTGAGTCCTACAGAACAGACTGCTTTTCCTTTTCTGTCAGTGTAAAGAGTTTTAAGAGTTATTCTTTGTGGCCCTAGTTTTTCAAATTTCTGTGCATAATCTAAGTCAGGGCCTGGAGTGTGCTTATAGTAAAGAGTGACATGCATCTGCTCTGGAGTGAGGCTTTCCGTGTGAGGTGGTTGAGGATCAGGCAACAGGCACAGGAGCTGCTCTCCTGTCCGTCCAGGGTCAGGCGTGGGCAGATCTAGGGACCACCAGTAGTAAGGCGTCCCTTGTTTTAGCACTACATAGGAGGGGACTTCTTCCCCTGGACCTATTGCAGCCATTCCATTGGTAGTAGGCACCAAGGATATTTTCAATTTGCTCAACAGATCTCTGCCCAGTAGATTGACTGGACAGCTTGGACATAAAACTGTGTTATGACCCTAGGGGTCATTATGTGTGTATGGTTGTGTGTTATTGGCCCTCCCCATTACGTGTGTATGTGTGTGGGTGTGACGGAGGATGGAGTGGGCGTGGACGTAGGAAGCCCGTGGATTGGACTTCCGGGATTGGTCCAACACTTCCCGGAAGGACTATAAGAAGCCCACGGACTGCTGTTCGAGAGAGCTATTCTCCCACCTTTGCCATTCCCAACTACTTTGCTAGAGATTTCGACTTCGAGTTAGTTAGTTAGATATTAGGTTTTGTTTCGTTTTGTAGGTAGTGTTAATGATAGGATTTTCGTTATTTAGATTAGAAATATTTAGACACTTAGGTTACGTTTGTGTTTTGTTTTCTCCTGTTTTGTTTTAGGAGTTTCCAGGCTAGCGACCTGTGATTTTGTGTTGTTTCTTTTGATTGATATTATAGGGCTGTTTAGCGTTTTTGTTATTTGATCTTTTGTTTGATTGAGATCGTAGGGCTATTGTAGCGTTTCTGTTATTGATTTTCGTTTGTTTGATATTGTAGGGCTCACGGAGCGTTTTGTTTTGAGTAGGGCTAAATTAGCGTTTTGTTTGTGTTGAACATTCTGTATTGTATTCTGTATTTAAACAGAATAAATATTCTTGTTAATTGTAGTTCGTCCAGTTCGTGTTTGTTGAGAGTGGAAGAGGTTTGGAGGAAAACTCCACAATTGTGTTACGCTCCGGCAACCCCTAGGCTGGGGCGTAACAACTGTCATTGCCTTCTCCTGGAAGCCAGATGCCTCATCCTTAATCACAAGGCTTTGAGAGAAACTGCAAGGAGTGACCTGTCCATTTGCTGATTTCACAAAGATATGTTTATCACCTCTTGTCACTCCAGGAATTCTGTCCCTTAATACTGTTCTGTCTGCTCCTGTATCACACAAAAATTTTATTTTTACTCCATTAATTTTTAACTCTCTAATGGGCATTACTTTGTTCTCTTCTATACTATAATAAGTCTCCACAATTTCACTAAGATCCAATTCTTCAGTATTTGAGGGGTCTAGTCCTGCATTAAGGTTATGGGGTTCAGGTTGGTTGTACTCATCTGGCCGTCTATGCCTCTTCCTATTCTGTCTCTGTCGTGGTCGATCACACTCTTGTGCAAAATGTCCTGGTCAACCACAGTTGTAGCATGTGTCATCTCTTTCTCCTTCTCCTTCATCTCTGAACCTGCTATCTTGCCTAGCTGGGCTTCCTTTACCCCTGCCTCTTCTGAATCTTTGAGGACCCCCCCCAGATCCACCACTGCTCATCACATCCAGAAGTGCAAACACAGCAGCCTGTGACTGTTGCTTTGACTTATGCTTTTGCATATCCTGTGCATGTTGTGCATAATTCATTATCTGAGTGACTCCATCTGTAGGAGTATTATGTTGAGTTTTCGTATGTGATGCGTAATGGAAGGGCAGAACCCACTCAGCAGGGCCTGCTTTAACTGCTGCTGATAGGCTGAACCAGGGGCCTCCTCAGGTTCCAATCCACTATTTGCTTTAAACACTTCCTCTAACCTTCCTCTGTATTCCTGCACATCCTCACCATCTTTCTGTTTACACTGAGCAATAGCTTGGTAATCAGGAGGTTTAACAAAAGCATCTCTAATCCGCTCTGTTAATGCTGTGAATTGAGCTCCCAATACGATATTATTAGGAGGCAGAACTGCTCCGGCTGGAGTTCGGCCAGTATATTCTCCTCTTACTCCTCCATACCTATGCCCTAAGGCTTTTCTACACTGAGTCAATTTCCTGTCCATCCAAACTGTAAGTTTGTCTAAGTTACTGCAGGTTAACAATCCACTGGCGAACATTAGCGAGGGGATCCCCCAGTCCTTTTACTGCATCCTCTAATTCTTTGCAGGACCAGGGTCTCCTCACTAAGAGAAGGGGCCTATTATCACCTCCCACTCCATAGTGGGGGTTAGGCACCTCTATGGCTGGAAAGATGCTAGTCTGGTCTTCCAGTAATGGCCAGGGGGGTGGGTCAGGACGGGGCCCCATCCATGACCCATCACCCTGGGGGTTTTTAAATGGGCTCGTGTCAGACATAGCTGCTGCTAATTGTTGAACCTCATTAACCAGGGGACTGTACAACTTTCACCGTTCGTGCATTCGAATCAATTTGATTCTAATCCCGCTCTGCAACGGTATTTAGTTTAGACTCACATTTTTTCTGACGTCCATTCACACAGTTTCACCCGCGGATCTTTACCTGATTTGACGCAAGGATTGCCTTCACGGTTTCCGTCAGACAGTAGGGCTGAGAGGATGTTTCCAGACGGGGACCTGCCGACCTCCCAACGAATTCACGTGGGTGGATTTTCTCCAGCCGTCTAACGGCTGACTGTGCACAGATTCACGGTGTCCTTGTCCTCCTCTTCATCCACACTGTTGTATTGGAGACCGGGCGGAAACACCAATAAATATGTCAGGTCTACGCTACACTGACATGGTTCTTTTCCTGAAGGCAATGAAACACACGACAACTTTGTACCGAGTATATGTCTGCAAGTGAAACGCCTCAGTTGCAAAGTTCTCTCCCCATGCGACTTACACCCTTCTCCTTCTTTTCACTTTGCAGTCCTTTATTTGTATAGTGGGGAACAAAACCAGACACAGGATACTTGGGTGCAATAAAACTTCAGTTCATCATGGGTCATAAGGTTATGTAGGTCAGCTGGAGAAACAGACCTCTCACATAAACATCCTGTCTTCAGATCTAATTCCACAATGGCAACAATTTGAACTTTTGTCCTTATAACCCCAACAGTAATCACTGGTGTAAAAACCATATATGGGAAGTGAAATATTACTGAGCATACACTGAAGTAAAGGCCATATATGGGAACGAGCTGAGCAGCAAGAGTTTCAGTTGAGAAGGGTGTAATCAGACTATATAACCACTGTGTGTTTCCTTGTTTTCAGTTCTGTGGCTGCATGCATTAGAAATAGTGCCACAGAACTCCAGATATATCTGACTGTATTTGCTCATGTAATCTGTTTTGCTGTGGAAACAATAAAAGTATAGAATCTTCAATAGGCTACTGACTGATCTCTTCAAATAAACCAACTCGGGGGGGACACAGGTGTAGTTCTTGTCCCAACACTCTGCATTGTTTTTATTGTGCTGCACTAATCCCCTCTCAGCTACATTGACTGAAAGGCTCATTATACGCGTCTTTGTCTGGTCGTTGAGTGCGTCTTTTGTCTTCTCAGGTAAATCACTATTCATCCTGAGACACACCTTCTTGCATATGGCCTTTCTGGACAAAAAGTGTCTTAGAAAATGTAAATCAGTGTATTGTTTACTGTGAATGAGTGAACAAGATGACTTTCACATCATTGTGAAGTAAACACTTTAGGCTACAACATGCAGGTCTCCAACGTCTTGTGAACCAATGTTCTGTTTGTGTTTTATGGTCTTATTTCAGTGACTAAAAAATTGTAGTAACCATGCAAAAACATAATCATGTATAAACTTGCTGCTCGCATATTATTGTAGCCCATTTTGGGCTGATTACAGTGTTATCAGTCTTTAACCATTAATGTGTTTAAAACCAACTGAAAAAAGCACAAATGTCCGTGCATGTCAAAATTTGTCCAGGGCCCCAAAACCCCCTCAGACCCCAGAGGGCTAGGGAGGAACCAGACAGAGGTAAGATAAAATGGCATCACCAATTGTATAAGAGCACAGGTTCCCTGCCAATCAGGTGGGAGCACTGGCCTCAACTGGTTTCCCCCACAATACCACCACAGGTCAGCACGTGCAGTAACATGGTCCGTGAACCAGGAAGGGTCATAGCCTGCCCCAGGAGTGGTCACATTGGTGGTAGAGTTGCACCAGTGGAGATCACCGACCCTTCTCCCTGAAGTAGAATTTCTCAAAAAACAGGTATAATTAGCACTATAAGGTGTAAAGAATGGTGGAGTAACAACAGGAGCAGGTGGCATCAAGTAATGCAAAGACTGACATTGTTTTACTGCCCAGGGGGAGGTGGAAGTAAACAGTTCAAACCTGTCGGATCATGGTGTGGATTAAGTCTAAAGGGCATTGTCCCTAGCTGTGGTCTGGCTGCCGCACAGACAATACAATCAGAAACTCGCAGTTGCTGGGATGTGTAAGTGATCCAATTCAACCATTTATTTTTATCAGTGTAGCCCGTTTCTATATCAAAGGTTTCTTTGAGGGTGGTGAGGTTTAATACTGTTAAAATGGGGGACTGGGATGGCACCTCTTCAGGTTTACAGTGGCCTTTTGTGCAGTGGGGAGGGGTTGTGCCCTTGACTATTGAAAGTCATTGCAAAAGGTTCTTTCCCTTATTCCACTTCCTCTGTGCTTGATATGGTTTATATCCCCACTGTTTTAGTCCTGTATTCCACCCTACATAAGGCCATATTGGACACCAGGTAGCTCCCACGAAAGTGGCACAGATATACTTAGTTGCCCCTGTTAGTCGTTCTTGTTGCACATTGTCACAATTGACCACATCACAAAAATCAAACTGTACAGTCTGAGTCTCATCGGCCCAAAAGATAAAAGTGGGCACATCATTAGCTCTCTTTGTCCTAGGTTTTGTTTCAGTATTGTTCATGATATTACCTGGCTGTCGCAATTACTTCTCAAGGGTGGAGAAGATACTAGGTCTTATCTCAATGGCATTAGTAGCATTCTCTGGCTGAAACAAAATAGGTAAAACTGTGAAAATCAAGATGCGTATTGTCACCCTTACCCCACAAAATAGTCTAAAGGGGTGCCAGGGTCAATATATTGGACTCTCCATGGCAAAATGTACTTCTGAGCAGTCTTCTCCCCAGGTCACTCTACTCCTCACTCACCTAATTCCCCTGGGTGTGGTTGGTTTCTTCACTGGTTTGAGACGAGTGGTCCCTATTGGTTCCACCCCCCTTTGTAGCCAGACTTCACCACAGGTTAGTTGGAGTTTAGAGTGAGTCCCTGCTTCACAACTATTAGAGATAAAATTCAGCAGATGCTTCCTATACCTGCAATAAATGAATCTTCTACTACAGTAGCTCTTGAATCATCTGTAGGACCTCAGTTATGTTTAGACTGCTTCTCTCCCATAGATCTCTCTGAATTTACATCAGTAGTTGCTTCATCGAAATCATCAAGGTGTCTCTTAGACCCCATCCCGACTAGACTGCTTAAAGACACCCTGCCATTAATCAACTCATCTTTATTGGACTTGGTAAATTTATCTCTAGTATCAGGCTACGTACCACAGGCCTTTAAGACTGCAGTAATCAAACCTTTACTCAAAAAGCCTAGTCTTGATCCAGGAGTCTTGGCTAATTATAGACCAATATCCAACCTGCCATTTATTTCTAAAATCCTAGAAAAAGCTGTTGCTAAGCAGCTATCAGACCACTTACACAGGAATGAACTATTTGAAGATTTTCAATCAGGATTTAGAGCACATCATAGTACAGAAACAGCACTGTTGAAAGTTACCAACGATCTTCTCTTAGCCTCAGATAATGGACTTGTTTCAATACTTGTCCTCCTAGACCTTAGTGCTGCATTCGACACCATTGACCACAACATCTTATTACAGAGACTGGAGCATGTGACTGGTATCAGAGGAACAGCGTTAAAGTGGTTCCAATCCTATTTATCAGACAGATTCCAGTTTGTTCATGTCCATGATGAACCTTCCACACGAACAAAAGTTAGTTATGGAGTTCCACAAGGCTCCGTGCTAGGGCCGATTCTGTTCACCCTGTACATGCTTCCTTTAGGATATGTCATTAGGAAGCACTCTATTAATTACCACTGCTATGCAGATGACACTCAGTTATATCTATCTATTAAACCTGTTAACACAAACCAGTTAACCAGACTTCAAGCCTGTCTAACTGACATAAAGGCCTGGATGACCAGTAACTTTTTACTTTTAAACTCGGAGAAAACAGAAGTCATTATATTTGGGCCAAAAAATCTCAGAAATAACTTTTCTCAAATAATAGCTACTCTAGATGGCATAACCCTGGCCTCTAGCACTACTGTAAAAAACCTTGGAGTTATTTTTGACCAGGACATGTCCTTTAACTCACACATAAAACAAATCTCTAGAACTGCCTTCTTTCACCTGCGCAACATTTCCAAAATTAGGAACATCCTGTCTCAAAATGATGCAGAAAAACTAGTCCATGCATTTATTACCTCAAGGCTAGATTACTGTAACTCATTACTATCTGGATGTCCCAATATCTCCATAAAAAGCCTCCAATTAATCCAGAATGCCGCAGCCAGAGTCCTGACAGGAACTAGCAAGAGAGATCATATTTCTCCTATATTGGCTTCTCTTCATTGGCTCCCTGTAAAATATAGAATAGAATTTAAAATCCTTCTTCTCACATACAAATCCCTTCATAATCAAGCTCCTTCATACCTTAAAGACCTCATAGTACCATATTATCCCAATCGACCACTTCACTCTCAGAGTGCAGGTCTACTTGTGGTTCCCAGAGTTTCCAAAAGCAGAATGGGAGGCAGAGCCTTTAGTTATCAAGCTCCTCTCCTATGGAACCAGCTCCCAGCCTGGGTTCAGGAGGCAGACACACTCTGTACTTTTAAGGCTAGACTTAAAACCTCTACCTCTTTGACAAAGCGTATAGTTAGGGCTGGCTTCAGGCAACCCTGAACCATCCCTTAGTTATGCTGCTATAGGCCTAGACTGCCCGAGGACCATTGGTGCACTGAGCTCCCCTACCCTAACCCCCCCCTTTCCCTTCCCCTCCCCTCTCTTCTCTCCTCCCACCTCATGTATATTCCACCATTGAATCTTACTAACCTTGTGTTCTCTCTCTCCCCTAGTTTGTGCTCTCTCCCTCTCTCTCTATTCTCTCTGTACCTTCTGCAGATGTCCCTGGTCCTGGAGCTGTATATCGCTGATGTGCAGTTACTGGTCCCACCAATCTGCAGTGTCTATTTGTTGTTTATTGTTGCTGTTTTTTTCTCTCTGCTCTATCCACTCACCCCAACCGGTCGAGGCAGATGGCCGCCCAAACTGAGCCCGGTTCTGCTGGAGGTTTTTTCTTCCGTTAAAGGGAATTTTTTCCTCTCCACTGTCGCCAAGTGCTTGCTCATATGGGAATTGTTGGGTTTTTAGTTTTAGTTTTTGTAAAGTGCCTTGAGATGATTTGTATTGTGATTTGGCGCTATACAAATAAAATTGAATTGAATTGAATTTAATTGAATTGCTGGTTTGACAGAATTACTCAGACAGTACCTTTACCTTTTTGCAGTGTGTTAGATGAATCCAGGAAGGCCTTTCAGCAATTCTCACAGACGTGGGAGTGGACAGCAATACTTGGTAAGGTCCTTCCCACCGTGGGGAATGCCAGTGCTTCCTTTATATGACTTTTACAAAGACCCAGTCTCCTGGTTTCACTCTGGAGTCTGTTCAGGCTCAGGACCTTCCTGTTGTGCATTAATCACAGATACAACATTTTTATTATTCAACATTTTTGCCATATAATCAGCAAAGGTCTCAGTCGTGAGCATCCTCCTTAATGAATGGTTTTAGTTCAGGAAGATGATAAGGTCTACCATACAACATTTCAAATGGCGATAGTCCGTTCACACTTGGTGTTATGTGCATGTGTAACATCACTATTAGTAAACACTGCATCCAGGTTTTCCCTGTCTCTGCCATACTTTTCCTGAGCTTTGATTTGATTGTGCCATTTGTTCTTTCCACTAGTCCTGCTCACCGTGGAACAGTGATATTTCACCTGGATTCCTAACACTGTAGTAAGATGTTTAATTACCTGGTTTACAAAATGTGTACCATTATCACAATAGATTTTCTCTGGAATTCCAAACCTGGGAATAATAGTAGTTGTCAGCACTTTGGCTACTGTTAATGCATCAGGATGCTTTGCTGGAAACACTTCAGTCCATTTGGTTAATGCATCAATGATCAGTATTGTGGAAGTGAACAGTATTTGTTTCACTCACAGTTATTTAGTTCAATGATATGTTGAAAAGGATATTCAGATAGTGGAAACTTTCCACTATTTCTTGTCCCAATCTGTCCCTGTGGATTATTTTTTGCACAAATTTCACATTGTTGACAAAATTCTTTAGAGTAGTTTGTAAAGCCATATGTTGTAAACACTTTGTTTACTAGTCTTACCATCCCTCTTGCTGACGTATGCACATTAGCATGCGTCAGAACAGATGCATATCTAAATAAACTTTTAGGTAACACTACTTTGTTATCTTTACATCTCCATACGTTGTTGTCATCTATTTTACACTAATTTTTTATCCATAAGTCTTTTTCATTTTGAGGTGCACTATTCTGCAGATGTTCAACTGTAACAGTGGCAGTGATTTATGGGCTGCCTGTTTTGCTGCCTTATCAGCTCTGTGGTTTCCAATGGAAATAGTGTCTGTCCCTCCTGTGTGTGCAGCACACTTACAAATTGCTACCTTCTTAGGCAGCTGTACAGCATCAAAAAGTTGTAAAATAAAGTCTTTGTGTGTGATAGGCTTACCAGATGATGTCATCATTTCTCTGTTCTTCCACTGCTGAGCAAACACATGTACAGTTGAAAATCCATAATTGCTGTCAGTGTAGATATTAACTACTTTTCCTTCTCCTAATTTACATGCTTCAGTTAGAGCAATCAGTCCTGCAGCTTGAGCTGATGATTGAGTGTGATGACAGCGGTTCAGCTTTAAGTACTGCTTAAGTGTGACAACGGCATAAAATGTAGAATTGGATCCGTCCGGATTTTTCTTACTAGCTCTGTCTACAAACATTGTCATTTCAGCATCTTTATAAGGTGTATCAGTTAAATCAGCCCTGGTCAACACTCTATTCTCAGTTTCAGCAACACAGTCATGTGGGTCCCCATCCTCAGCTGTAGGCATTAGTGTAAGCAGGATTGAGGGTTGTACATCGCTCAATAGTGAGATGTGGTTGTGAAAGCAATGTACTCATACAGGATAGATGTCTAGCTGGTGACATGTATGCTATCTTGTTTTGCAACAACAGGACAGAGACTGCATGTGGAACCTTTAGTGTCAGAGGATGGAAAACAGTCATGTGGGTCCCCATCCTCAGCTGTAGGCATTAGTGTAAGCAGGATTGAGAGTTGTACATCGCTCAATAGTGAGATGTGGTTGTGAAAGCAATGTACTCATGCAGGATAGATGTCTAGCTGGTGACATGTATGCTATCTTGTTTTGCAACAGGACAGAGACTGCATGTGGAACCTTTATCAGTCCTTGCTGAAGCTTGGACTGCCATGGAGGCTGCAATAACAGCTTGAATACATACATACAGGCATTGCTCTTGCTATAGCAAAATCCAATTGGGTAGAATGATAAGCAATAGGCCTGTTTTTGTTCCCATAAGGCTGAGTCAGCACTGAAGTCATGTGTAGCTAAGTTTTCACCTCCTGCAGGAAGTCAAATACTTTTGTATGTAGATGATATTTTGATATGCTCTGAAACACAAGAACAATGCTGCTTAAGTTCCAAGCAGAACAGGGTCATAAAGTGAGTATGGTCACATACCATTTTTACAATCTACAGTTTGCATAAAACATTTTTCCTCCAGCCGGTGGATGGGGCAGCCTTTTTAACAGGAAACAATGGTGTATTGCATGGTAATTCTGGACACTCTCTGATAATGCCTGATTTTAGTAATGAGTCAAATACTGGTTTAATTCCTTCAACAGCTTCAGGTTTTAGTGGATATTGTCTTTGTCTTTGAAATGGCCTGAAGGTACCTTTGGCGTTATTTTAACTGGTTCTGGTTTAACTGGTTTTTCCTACATCTGCTGCTCCTGTATTAATAATATTATGATATTATTAATAATACATATTAATAATAAATATGAGGGAATTTCTTTTAATTGGTCTTCTTCCTCTGTTGTTAGAATGAACACTTCTACTCATTCTTTTACACTTAGATGTTTAGCTTTTGTTGTGATTGTACACCAGTTCAATCTTTTGCTATATGTGTCTACCATGCGGTTGTAGAAAACATGAGGGTCACCTGGGACTGGCTCCCAGGTGGTCCCCACCTCCTCAGCCCTGTTTACAAATGCTCCTAAGTATTTCCACTCAGCTGTTGAAGGTTTGGCAAGTGAAATGTGTGGGCTCACCCACAATTTGAACAGTTTCTCTTCCTCAGGTTGTTGTAGTCTGCATGCTGCTTCTACATATCCTCCTTCCAATAAAGGTTGGTTAGTCTAATCCTAGCAGTTTTGTTCTTGAAAAACTGTTTTTCATACACCTCATCTGACCCTGGTTTGTGTCTGAAGTACATGGTGCAGTGCATGTTGTCTGGTGTCTGTCTAATGGCCTGTGCAGCAGCTACCTCGCCTGTCATTTTCCCCAAATCTGTGGTTACTGAACTAGGTCCCTCTATGACTGTGGTGTAATAATGTTTTGGTAGCTGAACACTTTCAGTTAAGAAAAGATCACTCTCTAGCCAGACAGCTCTCATTCCCTTCACTCTAGGATGTAGGATGTGTTTAAAGCAGTGAGTAAATCTCTTCCTAACAGATTAACTGGACACCTGTCTGATAGTACAAACTGATGTTGTGTGCTGTGTCCTGATTCTGAATCATGTACTTTCAAATGGCATTGTCAGTGGATTAACATGTAGTCCTCCGTTTGCTGCTTTTACTAAAATATGTTCTTTTGTAGTCAGAGTTTGTCTGGTGGATTACTAACTGACCTACAAGCTCCTGTGTCACACAGGAATTTTATTTTTATTCCTTGCACCAACAATGTCACTTTTGGTTTTTCTTCATACAGCATGAGTTCAGTTACTGTTACCACTGAGTGTCATCTGGACAGCAGTGGGAATTCATAGAGTGCTTCCTAATGACATATCCTAAAGGAAGCATGTACAGGGTGAACAGAATCGGTAGAGAGCCTTGTGGAACTCCACAGAGCCTTGTGGAACTCCATAACTAACTTTTGTTCTTGTGGAAGGTTCATCATGGACATGACCAAACTGGAATCTTTCTGATAAATAGTATTGGAACCATTTTAACGCTGTTCCTCTGATACCAGTCACATCCTCCAGTCTCTGTAATAAGATATTGCGGTCGATAGTGTCGAATGCAGCACTAAGGTCTAGGAGGACAAGTATAGAAATAAGTCCATTATCTGAGGCTAAGAGAAGATCGTTGGTAACTTTTAACAGTGCTGTTTCTGTACTATGATGTGCTCTAAATCCTGATTGAAAATCTTCAAATAGTTCATTCCTGTGTAAGTGGTCTGATAGCTGCTTAGCAACAGCTTTTTCTAGGATTTTAGAAATAAATGGCAAGTTGGATATTGGTCTTACTGCTGAGAGCTAAGGGAACACTGGGCTCAAAAGAGTGAGACTTTTTGTCAGCCTGGCTACAGTGCTGAAAAGAAACCTGGGATTGTTCTTATTTTCCTCTATTAGTAATGAATAGTATGCAGTTCTGGCTTTACAGAGAGCTTTTTTATATGTTAGTAGACTGTTTTTCCAGGCTAGAAAAATTTCCTCTAAATTTGTGGAACTCCACTTCGTTTCCAGCCTTCGTGATGCCTGCTTTAAGGTACGAATATGTAAATTATACCATGGGGCTAATCTCCTCTGATTCACTAACTTCTTTTTCAGAGGAGCCACAGTATCAAGCGTTTCACGCAGTGAGGCTACAGCACTGTCAACAATATAATCCACTTGGTAGGGAGTGGGATTGAAGCAGCTGCCCTCCACTATGTTTATACTTGGCATAGATGTAAATAAAGATGGAATCATTTTCTTAAATTTATTAACAGTCAGATAAACATCTGCTGTAGTGGAATTTTCTTCCAAACACTGCAAGATCCATCATCTTAAATTCAAAAGTTATTAAAGAATGATCTGACAAAACAGGATTTTGGGGGAAAAACTATTAGATGTTCAATTTCGATGCCATAAGTCAGAACAAGATCAAGGGTGTGATTGAAACAGTGCGTGGGTTTATTAACATTTTGAATGAAACCAATTGAATCTAATATAGAATTAAATGCAATGCTGAGGCTGTTATTTTCAACATCTACATGAATGTTAAAATCTCCCGCTATAATGACTTTATCTGATCTAAGCACTAAATCAGACAGGAAGTCAGGGAATTCAGTTAAAAACTCTGAGTAAGGGACAGGTGGATGGTACACAGTGACAAGTAGAACTGGTTTTTGTGTTTTCCAGTTGGATGCGAGAGACTAAGAGTGAGGCTCTCAAATGAGTTGTAACTGTTCTGAGGATGAAAGTTTAATAATAACTTTGAGTGGAAGATTGCAGCTACTTCTCCACCTCGACCTGTGCTTCGAGGAACATGATAATTTTTATGACTGAGGGGGGTTGATTCATTCAGCCTGACATATTCATCCTGCTGTAACCAGGTTTCAGTAAGATAAAGCAGGTCAATTTGGTGATCAGTTATCAAGTCATTTACTAACAGAGATTTAGATGAAAGAGACCTGATATTTAATAATCCACATTTGACAGTTCTGTTTTTCTGTTCAATAAGAGGAGTGGTCTTAATTTTTATTAAGTTTTTATGAATAACTCCTCTTATGTTAACTTCTGATTTATTTGATTTATATGTTCGAGGGTCAGACAGAGGTCTCTATGTGGTTTGAAGGGGGCGGCGGCTCTAAGGAAACTGCAGAGAGGCATTTTAGACTGAATCTCTGCGTCCCGGTCCCCACTCTGGATTGTCAAACTTTAGATTGGCTAATAAACTCGGCCAAATTTCTAGAGATGAGAGCTGCACCTTTCAAAGTGGGATGGATGCCATCTCTTGCTACCAGACCGGGTTTTCCAATTGGCCCAATTGTCTATGAAGCCCACATCGTTTGCTGGACACCACCTAGACAGCCAGCGACGGAACGACGACATGCGGCTAAACATGTCATCGCTGGTCAGATTGGGGAGGGGTCCAGAGAAAACTACGGAGTCTGACATTAATTTAGCAAAGTTACACACCGACTCAACATTAATTTTAGAGACCTCCAATTGGCTTAATCAGGTGTCATTGCTGCCGACGCGAATAACAATTTTTCCATATTTACGGTTGGCCTTAGCCAGCAGCTTCAGATTTGACTCAGTGTCACCCGCTCTGGCCCCAGGAATACATTTGACTATGGTCGCTGGCATCTCTATTTTCACGTTTCTGACTATGGAATTGCCAATTATCAGAGTCGGTTTTTCACCGGGTGTGTCGCTGAGTGGGGAAAATCTATTAGAAATGTGAACAGGCAGGTGATGAGCCGTGGGCTTCTGCTTAGGAGTACGTTTCCGTCGGACCGTCACCCGGGCTGATTCGCGGGGCTGATTCTCGGGGCTGCTCCAGAGCTCCAAAGGTGCGGAGCCGCGCTTCCAAATCAGTGATCCTTGCCTCCAAGTCTAGCAGAACCTTACACTTATTACAGGTATCATTATCGCTAAAGGTAGAGGAATAACTAAACATGTGGCACAGATGTTCTTTGGTTCAATTGTTTAGAGTTTAGTTGGTTTTTAGCTGTGTTAGACTATAGCTAGTCTGTTGCTAATCTGAAGACGAACTACACACAACACGA
This sequence comes from Mastacembelus armatus, assembly GCF_900324485.2. Lineage (NCBI taxonomy): Eukaryota > Metazoa > Chordata > Actinopteri > Synbranchiformes > Mastacembelidae > Mastacembelus > Mastacembelus armatus. The sequence goes on from NC_046645.1 coordinate 27,486,837, forward strand.
ACTTGTGCTCTACTCTGTCTCTATTGAGCTACTTTGCCTCCCTCAGCTTTCTCTTGAGTTCTTTCTGCACAGCCCAGAGTTCCTCCTTGTCTCTTGACATGAACTCCCTCTTCTTCTTGTTGAGGAGGCCTTTAATGTCCTTATTTATCCATGGCTTATTATTGGGGAAACAATGAACTTTTTGGATGGAACAACATTGTCCTCACAGAAGTGGATGTAATCTGTGATACAGTGAGAGATGCCTTCGATGTCCTCACCATGAGCGTCCATGAAAAGGTCCCAGTTTGTAACCCTGAAATACTCCTGCAGGGCCCCCTCAGCATCCTTTGATCAAACCTTCACTTGGTAGCAGACTGTTGTCTTACTACGTACGGGCTTGTATGTTGGTACTAGATATATTAAATTGTGGTCTGATCCACCAAGTGGGGGGAGTGCTGAAGAACTGTGTGTGCCTCCTTCACATACTGTTTGAAGTTGGTCAGAGTTCCCGAAATACTGACATGATTAAAATCCCCATTAATTAGTATAAGGGCACTGGGGTGTTTTGTCTGGAGACCAGCGACAACTGTGTGGATGATGTCACATGCACTCTGTGCTGCAGCTGATGGAGGAATGTAAACAGTCACAACAATGGCGTGTGAAAACTCACGGGGGCAGGTAATATGGCCTCAGTCCAACCACTCAATGTCTGGAGTGCAGATGCAGTCTCTCACTGTTACATGTCCAGGGTTGCACCATTTGGAGTTAACAAAAACACTTTGTTGCAGAGTGACTACACATTTCCCATAATAATTTTTGGGAGAAATGGTTTAAATGGTTTAAATCTCCTACGTTTTTCTCAATGTGTCACTCCTGCTCTGCAGCCCCTCCTACGCCTCCTCAGGTCTTGGGGGATTTCAGGTTTTATACCAAGAAGCAGACTTGTTCCCTTGAGAGCTAACAGTTGCTCCATTGTATAGATGTCGTTGCCATAGAAACGTATATTTTCTGATGCAGTTTCCATAATCTCCATATGTCTCTCCACTGGAATTAGAAGATCCCAACTCATCCACTTTCATCCGTTATCAGAGAGAAAGCGTAGATCTTGACTTGACTTGGATTAACAGATGATAATTCAGTAAAAAAACTTGCAAAAAACAAAAAACAAACAGAGGAGCTGCTGTAACAGGCAGCGCCTAAGAGGCGCCATTCTAAGAGGCGCCATTCTAGAAATAGAAATATAAGCTACAAAAAGCTACTGGCTCTAGGGACATGGAATGTCACCTCACTGGGGTGGAAGGAGTCTGAGCTTGTGCGGGAGGCACCTTTGTGCCCTTTTTCACCAGTTCTGTTCATTATTTTTATGGACAGAATTTCTAGGTGCAGCCAGGAGCCGAAGGGAGTCCGGTTCAGGGACCATAGGATTTCATCAGTGCTTTTTGCAGATGATGTTGTCCTGTTGGCTCTATCGAGCCAGGATCTTCTGGTTTAGGGGTAAACAAATTAGTATGACTTTAAGATAAAAAATTCATATACGTTATATAAAAAAATCATATATATTTATACAGTTAGGAATGAACCAATCCGATATACAGTATTGGTACCGCACCAATACAAGGCAAAATTACTGGATCAGATATGAGAAACGAACAGTGTAGTCCATCATAATAAATAAAAGTCGACTGTGTAAATTTCCATTCATTATTGTATACAGGCACCAATTTGGACAGGCTATGCCCTCCCTGGGGCCTAGTGATTGTTTACATGTTACCATGGGGATAAAGTGGCATTCACAGTATATATTATGGTATTATGGTATTATTAGCATTAACACATATTATTATGTGTTAATTTAATATCAATAAATTGTGTATTTCACAAGAAATGAAGTCAAATCAACAAATCATCAATTAACAGTTATACATGTTACGGTATTTGTCTGTTATTGCCATGTATTGTTTTAGTAAATTTAACAGTGATAAATTGCGTGTTTCACAAGAGATTTATGTAAAATTTACAGTTTTGACAGCTATAGAGCTGATCACCCAAGACTTAAGTTGATATAAATTTTGAATATGGATTATCATTTGTCGGGCACGGCATACAAGCAATGCAGTCATCCTGGTCAGGTGGAGAAACTTTCTGCCCCTGTTATCCCTGTCATGACTGAAAGCTGCTGTGGCTCCAGCGAAAGCTTCTGGGGGATAACCAACATTCAACAAACCGTGCACAGTCCTACACCACTATGCTTGGTTTACACAGGTGCCAATCCCCGCGCTGATCACACTGGCATTTTTGAATTTTCTGCAAACATGCTGCAAAGCTAATTGTTTTGAATTCAAAAATCATCGTGATAACAGTATAATGCATTTTCTAAAATCAGTAAGGTGCTGCCAAAATTATTCACAGAGGCTTCATTTCAACTAATCTACACTCAAAACGTGAAATGAACACATTGATTTGAACAACCGATGCGTCTCTCATTGTCCTATAGGCTTCAGGCTCTTTCAATGAACGATGACAACTACAGCGCAGAAAGAGCTGCGACTTGTTTCATTGCACAGTCATAACTACATGAAGCGACAGTACAGTACAGTGGATACTTTAAGTTGATATTCACTTTGAATATGGATTATCATTTGTCGGGCACGGCATACAAGCAATGCAATGCAGTCAGTCATCCTGGTCAGGCGGAAAAGGTCGCACATTTCTAACATTATATTTTTAAACTGTTACAAGTGTACTGTTTAAGACTATTGACACACGTCTTCAGACTGCCTGTCTTGAAGCCTCATTTGAAAGTTGTAAAAACTTCACTTTTTTATTGATAAGGTCACCTTCACGAGAGCCCGACTCTCACCTCCTGTGTTTGACCCATCAACGCCTGCCCCTTGCTCTTCTGCTCTTCACCAATTTGAGCCTGTTAAATATGTCTCAGTTGCAGGAGATTGTCGGTGTGTTGAAACCCTCAACCCTCTGTGTGATGCTGTCTCCCCCCTCCAACTTATTAAAGAGGTTTTTATTACGTTAGGTCTGTCTCTTCTTATCATGATACTCTAACCTCAGGGGTCTTTCCTAGCAATTTTAAACATGCAGCCACATGTCAGTGTCAGTACAGCCACTGATCAAAAAGCCTGCGCTAGAGCCATATGTTCTTGCCAATTTCAGACCAATCTCCAGATTTTTCTGTTTTTATCAAAGATTTTAGAGAAAACTGTTTATAATGAGATTTTAGTTCTTTTAAATGAACACCGTATCTTGGAGGTATTTCAATCTCAATCTGGTTTTAAAGCAATGCACAGCACCGAATCTTCTCTTTTGAGAGTTTTTAATATCTTCCTAGCTTGTGATTCTGGTGACTACGTGGTTCTTGTACTACTTGACTTAAGTCCTGATTCTGATACTGTGGACCATGATATTCCGATTTCTCGTTTGGAAGACTGGGGTGTAGCGCTGGACTGGTTTCGGTCCTACCTGACAGATAGAACTTTCTATGTCCGCACTGGAGACTCTGACTCCTCCTCTGCCCCTCTTTCTTATGGGGCCCCACAGAGCTCAGTTTTACGACCTATCCTCTTTTCCTTGTATCTTTGCCCCTGGGCTCCATCCTCAGAATACACAGCATTACCTTCCACTGTTATGCAGATGATTCCCAAATTTATGTCCCTATTAAAAACAAAGATGGTTTCTCCATTACTTCACTACTCAAGAATGGCATTAAAAGCCTGGATAGCCTTGAATTTTTTATGTGGCCCCAGTTCTACAAGTGGGGTCACCCTCGTAGACCTGGGACCTTTAGCAGAATACGCCAAACCCGAAGTTTTAAGATCCGATCGGTGGTTAAATCCAGTTTCTTTCATCTAAGGCAATTAGCCAAAGTTAAACCGTTTCTCAACCAGCAGCATTTTGAAAGAGTAATCCACGCCTTCCTTACCACTAGGCGGGATTACTGTAATGTTGTAATGCTGTGTCAGTCAATCCTCTATTTCTCGACTGCAGCATGTAGAAAAAACATGTCTTTTAACTGGCACACTCAAATATGAACATATGTCCCCGGTTTTATACTCACTTCACTTGCTGCCTGTGCACTTTTAGGGTCCATTTTAAACTCCTTTTATTTGTTTTTAAATGTTTAAATTATAAACATATGCACGCACCATACATATGTATAACATATATATTATATCCATATATATGTAATATATAAACAATAACGTGCACACGCGCATGCACACACACACACACACACACACACACACACATATACAAACCCCACAAAATAAATAAGCCGTAAACTCTTACTATATCATTCCCCCAAAACTAGGATGAGACTTTTACTGTTTATTTTGGTGTTTTATTCCTGAGTTAATTAACCCTGATTTCAACTTAATCGACCGTAAGAGCTGAAAATACATAAAACTTGTGTAACTCTTTACATCGTTAACATACTAGCTTAATTACTGTGATACGACGAAACACATACATAAAATAAGAAAAATAAAGCTGCTACTTGTTTCGTTTCAGTCATAACTACAGGAAGCGGTACAGTAGATACGCTGCAGTGACGTCACAGACACACCTTCAGAAGTAGCAACTCTACTGCACCGGAGTTACCATTCATTTTCATCTTTTATTTTTTGAGTGCGAACTTCCTGTATAGCGCTGCTTGAGTAAGGTAACTTGCTACCCACAGTTAAGACGGCAAAAGGTTTATCGAGACGGAGCAATAGTAAAACATTAATTTCGCGCTGGCAGCCCCTCTGAAGAGACACAAGGTGGGTTGGTTAAGTCAAGTGATGTGTATGACAATTTGTGTCGATGTATATTGTACAGTGATGTAGCCTAAAGATGTATGTATGTATGTGTTTCGTCGTATCACAGTAATTAAGCTAGTATGTTAACGATGTAAGCTAAGCTAAAGAGTTACATAAGTTTTATGTATTTTCAGCTCTTACGGTCGATTAAGTTGAAATCAGGGTTAATTAACTAAGGAATAAAACACCAAAATCACCAGTAAAAGTCTCATCCTTGTTTTGGGGGAATGATATAGTAAGAGCTTACGGCCAGACAGCCGCCGGAGAAGTCGGAGCTAACACCACGTGCTGCATCGAGCTGCCTTTGAACTCAGGAGACGGCAAAGCAACGGCTAAATGTTAAGGTAAAAGTCAATGACACTCAAAATGGAGGATATAGAAGAACAAATACAATTGAGCAAAAAGGAAAATGAAGCTTTAACACAACAAGCAAATACCGAAAGCGAGTCAATGCAGCAATTAGAATGTGACGAACAGCAGTGAGCTGAATTGCAAAATACAGCTGAACAACCCATCCCACCCTCACAGGTCAGAGCGGCACGTTGTAGCGGCCCAGTGTAGCCACGGAAACTCACCATCGGTCCCCTATGAGCTTACGCTTAGTTTTCGTTACCCTCAGTTAACAGCTGGTCAGTCCACCTGAGTGGCCGAGTAGGAACGTAAGCATGCAGAAGCTCAGAGAGGTACAGCTGGGAAGCATCATTTAAAAGAAGTACTTTATTAATCCCAAGGAGAAATTCAATTGTTACAGCAGTTATTCAAAGTTATTAAATTTGAGATGATTTAAATCATACTAATTAATAGTAATTAGTAAAGTAATTAATAAAGTAATTAACAGGTATGTAGAAAAATAATAAAGTAATTATTTAATTTGGGGGGGTTTGTATGTGTGTGTGCGTGTGTGCCCGTGCATGCATGTGTATATGTGCACGTTATTGTTCATATATTACATATATATAGATATATATATATATATATTATACATATGTGTGGTGTGTACATATGTTTATAATTTAAACATTTAAAAACAAATAAAAGGAGTTTAAAATGGACCCTAAAAGTGCACGGGCAGCAAGTGAAGTGAGTATAAAACCGGGGCGATATGTTCATATTTGTGTGTGCCAGTTAAAGTGCCTTGTGTCTCTTGAGGGGCTGCCAGCGCGAAATTAATGTTTTACTATTGCTTCGTCTTGATAAACCTTTTGCCGTCTTAACTGTGGGTAGCAAGTTACCTTACTCAAGCAGCGCTATACAGGAAGTTCACACTCAAAAAATAAAAGATGAAAATGAATGGTAACTCCTGTGCAGTAGAGTTGCTACTTCTGAAGGTGTGTCTGTGACGTCACTGCAGCGTATCTACTGTACCGCTTCCTGTAGTTATGACTGTAAAACGAAACAAGTAGCAGCTTTATTTTTCTTATTTTATGTATGTGTTTCGTCGTATCACAGTAATTAAGCTAGTATGTTAACGATGTAAAGAGTTACACAAGTTTTATGTATTTTCAGCTCTTACGGTCGATTAAGTTGAAATCAGGGTTAATTAACTCAGGAATAAAACACCAAAATAAACAGTAAAAGTCTCATCCTAGTTTTGGGGGAATGATATAGTAAGAGTTTACGGCTTATTTATTTTGTGGGGTTTGTGTGTGTGTGTGTGTGTGTGTTTGTCTTTGTCATATTGTGGGGACACGAGCCTGACAGCACAGTCACTGGGTGGGGACCAAAATTTTTTTGGGGACCAAAATGCTGGACCCCACTAAGATGACTTCATTTTCATTGAAAAGAAGGTCAGGGAAATGCTCTGTAGCGTTTTCAGGGTTGACCCCAGGATGGACAAAAACCAACAGTTTGTGTATAGGTGTGCTTAGGAGGAGTAACTCAGTACCTCCACCTATCGGCAGAGCAATGCCATAGCTTCAACACACACTTCCACTCGACAACACACACATAGGACTAAACTGCGCATGTGCAAACAGCCAGCTAACAGGAAATCTAGGTATTAGCGGCTAACTCTACGTTTGAAACAATTACCTGCAAATCCAAGCTAGTTATTGTACTCAGCAGTTAATAACAGTAAATCTTGATTGGAATGTAAACTCGGCAACATCAGCAATGATCACTTGTACATACACTGTGAAGTTAATACAACATCTAACCCGCTTTTGTATGTTTATTGGTATGTCAGTAATGCTAATGCTAAGCTGAAAATTTCGCCATGCCAATGGTTCCTAACACTGATTAGCTGTTAAAATAGGCCAAGAATTATCCAAAATTCACAGATAAAGAAGTCACAGCGGTCTAGAAATACATAAGGGATATTGTGTTACGTATATTAATAAATAATAATAATAATCTAAATGAAAAGCCTCGATTTTCTGAAACGGACCGACTGGGTTGCCTCGATTGACACAGAGTGACATGCCTGGCGGGCGGAAGAGGGGAAACGTAGTAGACAGTTTGACCACCCTTACTGGACGTACTCACTACGCAAAACAAGCGCTCCTTCACCCAATCCCTTGAGGAGAAAACGTGCTGGAAGCACTTGACTTCGGCGTTTTGGCGTGGATAACTGGCAGAGGATTGACGTTAATAAAAAGGTAAGTTATGCTTATGTTGAGTTAATATTTAAGTACGTATATTCTGCCGATTAGATGTTTAAATGCAGAGACATTATTTACTTTGGTAACAGCATATATTTCGTGTTAGCTATCCGAATATGAGTCGACATTTAAATGCCACTGAATATTGTTATTTTTTATATTAACAGACGTGGCGTTAGTTCAGCTTGTAAAAAGTTAAGAAACAATACATTTTGTTCATGAATTTGGTTAGTTTACTGGTGAGCTAACTACTTTATGCTAGCGAGGTAAGCTAACTAGCGTTAACGTAACGTTAAGCTAGCTGAACTGGCCGATTTGTTAACCTTAGTTTGCTAGCAACAGGCACCTGTCAGTTTAAGGAAAGCATATTATAAAGGAGTACTGGCAGAATTTTCACGGCGTGTAGACTTATAACTGTTAGTTGTACTTTTTTGTTACTACCCATGAGAGTAAAATACGATTTAGCATATGATTATAGCGTGCCCCGAGGGGTAAGGGGATGATTCGGCGTTCTTGGATCAGTAACGCTAAGCCTCAGTAGCGAAACACAAGATGCGCTCTACAGCCGCCGTAACCTTAGGCGAGCTACGGCCAGACTTCATCAGAACAAACTGCTGCACGCTGGACACGCTCCCTGTGCACCAGTCTCAGCTGCTACCGTGTGTCCTGCGCTGAGGACGGCTCGGTTTGGTGAAGTTTAACGTTAAGTGGACGCTTGTTTTCTAACGTTATCTTACGATAGCTCGGCCTGTGATCCGCAGACCTGAACTGTGAGCACTAACGTTAGTTAACAGTGAAGAGTTAGTGTGCTTTTTTTGTTAAATAATTCTCGACTGAAGTTAAAATTGTGGTGCTTAGCACATTCTGGTTTTTGTGATGTAATGGGGTCCAGTCTGGATGGGTTTTACATAGCCAGTGGTTGTCACCAACCCCCACTGACACACACACCTGTCAGGTCTACTACCATTGTGGGGACGGCGGTGACTAATTCATATTTGAAACATTTAATTACAGTAAGGTCACTTTTATTTCCACAAACTTGAAAAAGATCTTGTGTCTGACATATGTTATTGGACTTAAACTTAGTTTGGTCTCTGCCAGTCAGACCAGCTGTTGGTCACAAGTAAATTCAGTCCTCACACCCCTCACCTTAACTTGTTTTCAAGCGTGACATGAAGAATTGAATTATATGGCCAAAACTTCTTATGAATCTCCTCGTGACCTGACAGATACTTCCAACTACTTATATGCTCCTTCCCTCAACCTCCGATTTCCAATTAATGCAGGTTCTGTGGTCCTAAAATCAATTTTTTTTTTCACATTTGTCATACTTTGCAACGTAAATTGTGTTCATTGGTTTTTGTTTGTGAAAGAATATTATTTTTCTCTTAGAAACACAAATATTAACTTGTATTACTTGTTACACAGGTCGCCAACCTTTCAAAAAGAATGATGTGGGAAAAAGAGGAGATCGTTTCTGTGGAGAGGCACATGATGTTCTTCATAACATCTTGTTGTGTTCCAGGGAAACAAGACTGCGATAAGTGCCTTGAACTTGAAAAAACAGCACTCAACAACAGAAACTGGTTGGCCATAAAATTCTTAAATTCGTATCGTATCACAGCTCTAAAGAACAAAGTTTGAAACTGAATTTATCCCTATTGCAAATGCTTGTGTTCCAGCATGTTAAATCACTGTTCTTTATGATTACTAATTTACAGGAAAAAGACCTTTTTTTTTTTTTTTTTTTTTTTTTTTTTTTTTTTTTTGACACAAAATTTAGTGCTCTTTTTATTTTACTGGCACTAATAGTGGTTGGTTGTTTTCATCTGTTGGTGTGTGTGTGTGTGTGTGTGTGTATATATATATATATATGTATGTGTGTGTATATATATATATATATATATATATATATATATATATATATATATATATATATATATACACATACACATATATCTCAGGATATATTTTGGGCAGTATCAAAGCTGGTGTTTTTAGTTCTGTTACCTAGCCTGGTCAAATGTGAACAGTCTGAGCACTCAGTTTGGGGGCCTCAGTTAAAATAAAAGTTCTGAAGCTTTATCCAACTGCCTATCTTGTTTGAAATTCTATAATTTAAATTTTACAAACAAAAAAATTTAAGATTTAAAGTATAGGGTTCTACTACTAAAATACCACCATCCATGTAGATAACATGAAACACATTCAGATTATTTTATAACAAGCAAATTTATCTATTTTTTTGTATTTCTATTATAGTTATGACATTTATTCAATGATGCTGTCATTGTGCAGTTTATTGGAGAGGTTAAAATTTATGTAATAATACTCTGCAATATAATAATACCCTAGTGGACTAAATATTTTTATCCTATTGTTTTAGGTATAGAAATTTAACATTTTCTATAATGTAGCAATCATAATGCTATAATTGCTAATATTAAGTACATGAAAGCCCACCTTGACAGTTTTAGGTGCTAAGTAGTTCTACAAGGTAAGTTAAACCTGAATGTGTGTTTAATGGTACTCAGGAAGGATGAAAATCCTGACAGTGTGTTTAATGGTACTCAGGAAGGATGAAAATCCTGACAGTGTGTTTAATGGTACTCAGGAAGGATGAAAATCCTGACAGTGTGTTTAATGGTACTCAGGAAGGATGAAAATCCTGACAGTGTGTTTGTGCTGACCTCACTAATAACTAAAAACCTGAAATGTACCCCGAATGTTGTTTCTGGTCAGGTCTGAAAACTCTACTTTGTCTGATTTAGAATCTGAGGTGATATCTCTGTTTACTTTCACTCCAGGATATTACATGATTTTTTACAGTGCAGTACCACCTCTGGAAAGGGTGGTTCCCACAATGCACGGTTCTGTCTGGTTTTGTCTTGTGTCCTTACAATGTGACAAAGACAAGGCTGTGCGTGCATGCGCGTGTGCACGTTATTGTTTATATATTACATATATATGGATATAATATATATGTTATACATATGTGTGGTGCGTGCATATGTTTATAATTTAAACATTTAAAAACAAATAAAAGGAGTTTAAAATGGACCCTAAAAGTGCACAGGCAGCAAGTGAAGTGAGTATAAAACCGGGGAGATATGTTCATATTTGAGTGTGCCAGTTAAAAAATGTTTTTTCTACATGCTGCAGTCGAGAAATAGAGGATTGACTGACAGAAATAAAGAGCATTACAGTAATCCCGCCTAGTGGTAAGGAAGGCGTGGATTACTGTTTCAAAATGCTGCTGGTTGAGAAACGGTTTAATTTTGGCTAACTGCCTTAGATGAAAGAAACTGGATTTAACCACCAATCGGATCTTAAAACTTCGGGTTTGGCGTATTCTGCTAAAGGTCCCAGGTCTACGAGGGTGACCCCACTTGTAGAACTGGGGCCACGTAAAAAATTCAAGACTATCCAGGCTTTAATGTCATTCTTGAGTAGTGAGGTAGTGGAGAAACCATCTTTGTTTATAACCCTCGCGTGGGCCTGGTGCGCATAGGCCGGGAGAGGAGAGGAGAGAAAGAGCCGTTCCTCTCCTCCCGGTGCCCTCTGGGGCCAAGCGGACCCTGGGCCTAAGTTGCCGTGGCTGTGCCGTTTCACGTCCTCTTCTCCCCGAGCCGTCTGGGGTCAGAGGGACCCCGTGGATTCTGTGACAGAGGAGAGGAGAGGAGAGGAGAGGAGAGGGGAGGAGAGGATAAGAGGAGAAAGAGCTCTGCCTGCGTGGCCGTGCCGTTTCACGTCCTCTCCTCTCCTCTCCTCTCCTCTCCTCTCCTCTCCTCTCCTCTCCTCTCCTCCTCTCTCTCCTCTCCTCTCTTCTCTTCTCCTCTCCTCTTCTCCTGTCCTCTCTTTTCTCTCCTCTCTTCTCTTCTCTTCTCTCCTCTCCTCTCTTCCCCTCTCTTCTCTTCTCTTCTCTTCACTTCTCTTCTCTTCTCTCTTCCCCTCTCCTCTCCTCTCTTCTCTTCTCTTCTCTTCTCCTCTCCTCCCCCTCCCTCGGGGTCCACTGGGACCCAAGGCCC